>NC_133480.1:11601616-11783736 GCF_025370935.1 Choristoneura fumiferana
AGCAACACCACATTAATAGCAATTTTCCGGAAAAAATAAAGCAAGATTATTTTAAAACTCAGTTTATTATTATCATAACGTTGTAGATACTGCCGTTCATACCAATTATGTGAAGCTTAAAATTATTTGCTAGATTATGTATGTGAAAATGTATGGAAATGAGGGTTTTTGACAGGCGAAATATTCTAGATGGCGTTAACATCAAGAGGTCTTTGACGGCTTGTGAATAGCTCAATTAATACTAGATTGTTGCACCACCAGCAGAAAGTTATTTATTATTGTACCGAGTACCGATTTGGACCCCGAGCGTCAGCGAGGGCTTTAAAGGCACGAAGGCAAATATAAATTACTTAATGCGAGGTGCATAAACTGCTTTTCTTTCACTATTACAGGAATAGTAAACGAAAAAAAACACTCATGCTAAACAATTAATAGGAAAGAAAGAATGTCACTAGCACTCGATGATTCCATTTATGTGAGTAACTTTACATTCGCACTCTCAAAAAATGTCCACGCGAAAATTCGCAAGGTTCCCGCCAATTTGTGTTTTTTTTTGCTCTCTTTCTTTTTTTTGGCAGTTAGTATAGTAGCAGATAGTTTTTACCCGCGATCTGTCAATTCGGATGGCCACCAGGTTGGCCAACCACACACTTTTTTTTTAAATATACGGCTTCTTACTGTTTTGGTAGGATTGGTAAGCAACAATTTTTTGTACGCAATCTGTCAAATTTTATATAACCGTCAGGTTGACCAACCTAATACTAGATATTTTTACACTAAGCATGCTAATTTTATAGCAAACATACTTGTTACCTCTTTGGTGGCGCAATTAAAAAAAAACAAATGCAATAAAGGATTTTTCATTTTTTTCTGCTCTAGAGCAGAAAAGTCCCGCTTTGTGCTAGGTATTTAGTGCGGTTAGGATGAAATTAAAGCATAGTTGGAAGAAAATATTATTTATCAATCACGAACGTGGCACAAATGTCAAACAAACCTCACGATACTAGCGCCACCTAGTCTGTCACAGAGACCTAATTTATTTTCTGAACCCAGTTTATTGTTCATGTCAACAAGACTACTAAGAGATACTATGCATGTCAAATATGTCAATTACGTGTGTAGGTGTAGGTGGGCGTTTTCATAAAACGTGAACATTTTCATTCAAAATGTATTTAGTTTTTTTGTACAAATTTTATGAGTCAGTTTTGTGACACCCAATACCGAGTGTACGAAAAAAAAAAGTCACAATACTGAAATTTTTGATTAGGACATTTTTTTTAACCATCGGAACAGATTGTGCTTCCATCGAAATCCCAAAATCGAATAAAAAGAAAGGGTACACTTTTTTGTGAAAATGCCCAGGTACTGTTAAATTATGTTTTTTCAGCAAGTTAATAAGCGATTTACGCGTGAAAGCGCAACAAAGAAAGAAATCATCATATCATTCCAACGTACCTCTAGATTATGTTAGTTATGAAATAAATATTTCTTATTCTATTCTTACAGGCGGCGGGCAGCGACTTTATACAGCGAGCTTTTATAATATGTGAGAAGAGAAATCAAACTGTGACACGGAGAAAAATTGCACGCTAAACATCAGGGTTGAGGATGACTGCTTTCTGTTGGAAGTGTATACAAATAGGTGTGTGTGAGAGCCTGGAGGCTACCATGGTGTTATTGGAATGACGCCTGTTGTGAAATTATTATGTATTATCGTATCGGGTTCGCTATGTGGCTGAGCCTTCCCCTGTTTACACGGGAAACACGGGAACGTGACTCTATTTTCCCGCCCCTAAACATAATATTTTCGAGATCCCTACTGCTGCTTGTATTCAATTGCCACGATGGATGGCCGTCAGCTGTGAGCGGAATGTGTTCTTGTTTATTAAAAATAAGTAAAAGTAAACAAATATTACAGGACACAATCATCAGCCGGAAGACGTCCACTGCTGAACAAAGGAACCCTTTAGGAATCACAAAGAATAACACAAACATATGTATAATTTTCAGCTGTTTATTTATTAGCGTTCTTAAGGTACTGTTCTATGACGGATAGACAGACGTCGGTCCGTATGGACGGATCGAGCGGACGGATTGTCAGTAAATATGGTGAAACTAAGCGAGTTATGTTTGTAATTTTTCGGGAACGGTAGCCTTAAAATCTTTAAACAGCCTGCAACGAAAATGTTTGAGTCTTAAGGTAATGGAATTTGGGATTGAGCCTATTCTGCCCCACGCGAGTTGAAAATGACGTCGCAAAGCTATATTGGAGCCATAATGGACAAAATGGTTGTCTAATAATTATCTACTCTTTGAGCAGGATAGTCAAAGGTAAGGTAGAGTAGGGTAGGTTCGAATTTGTTAAAAAAAATAACGAAGATACCTATAAAATTTAATTATTTTGTCCATAAAGGTGAACGTTATTTTTCGAGTCGTGACTCGTGTTTTCGGTCGCGTAATTTTGGTTTCGCACAAAAGTCCTGTGTAACTTTTGCGTCACCGTGGCACAAATTCGACCTTTGTACAAAAATTCAAATTCTAAAATTCAAATGATTTATCAGTAAATAGGCCGCAATGGGCACTTTTACACGTCATTTTTTAAACTACCAGCGCTTTCGGAAAGACCATCATTGCCAAGAAGAATGTTACACCGTAAGAAACTTGGCAGAAAGTCATTTTTTCATAATAATATAATTACAAAATACTTAAAAACTATATTATAAAAAAAAATACAGGGATGTATGGGGTCCCTTAGTTACAATACTAAACATAAACACTAACTATATCTAAACTATAATATCTACGTTCAGTGGAAGTGTAGAAATGCTTCAACCGTCATAAATTTTAAAATTTTAAAGTACAAAACCGACTGCAAAAACAATTAGTACGCGACCGAAAATACGCGACTTACAACTTGAAAAATTACTTTTTAAGCCAAAGGGCTTCACACTAAAGTTCTATACTACATTCAATACATCGTATCATGCCATGACCGTAATAGGAACGTGTCAGACGAAGTGACAAACGGAATGTCAAACGCATACATGGCACGGGACGACGACGGTTGCTTACGAAATGTGTAAGTGCCCACTAATCTCATACTTTTTGATACAAAAAATATATTGAATGTAGCTTAAAATGTTTTTCAGCTAATTTTGTTTCCCAGTGCTAAAACTCTGATGTCTTGCTTTGCTCTCTGATTGCACAACAAAATTGAATCAAAGTCACAATTCATGAAAATGTAAGTTAAATGATATGAAAGAGTTAAAAAGAACGACATTAGCTGAAGCTAAGACCTAACCCAGGTTTTTTTTTGGACGGACTGTTGCTGTTAGCCTCAGACGGCTTTTACAGCTTACCGGAGAGAGGGCGAGCAACCAGATCGGCTGCTCAGCAAGTAGGTTAACCCAGGTGTCCGCCTAAGGCAATTTATTCAGCAACGACGTGATATCCACTACTTACCGGACACCCGCCATACTATCACACTTTAGTATGATTACTTTTCTAGATGAGCTACTCCCAGACGCTTGGCACGCTGGACGTTAAGAATAATACAGCTGATCTAACGCCTCTTAAAATCTCTGCAATCTAAATTCCCTGTAGAAGTCTCAGGAATCTGCAGACTTCGAAATTGCACCTAGAAATCCAGGAACAGCGCGAGCTCGGGATTTATTTCTAGCAACAATGTTCGTTTTAACGCCGAATAAATGTCGGTAGCTCAGTCTACGTTCGCACCTAATAAATGTACCTACATTTTTATAGTACGCGGAATGGTACCTAGACTCGATGTTTACGAGCTGGTACCACTTACGGGTGACAGCGATCAGTAATAAACGGTTTATTGTACAGTTAAAGAAACTTAATCACGTACTAGGGTGGATGGATAGTTTGTGCTACTAATATCATGTTGATATCCCATACATTTGCCAAAAAATCATAGCGAAATAGATTAAGAAAAATTTCCACCCTGGAACGTGATTCACTTTCCTTGAAAGTAGGTACTTTCATTTTAAAGAAAAAAATTGGCAGAAAATAAAAACTCCGCTTATACTTGTAATTTTCAGAAGCTTTTTAGGGTTCCGTAGCCAAAATGGCAAAAACGGAACCCTTATAGTTTCGCCATGTCTGTCTGTCTGTCTGTCTGTCCGTCCGCGGCTTTGCTCAGGGACTATCAATGCTAGAAAGCTGTAATTTTGCACAAATATATAATAATATGTAAACTATGCCGACAAAATGGCACAATAAAAAATTCAAAAAAGTAGTACCTACCTACCTCCCATAGACGTAAAGTGGGGGTGTTTTTTTTTTCTCATCCAATCTTGTGTGTGGGGTATCGTTGGATAGGTCTTTTAAGCCATTACGGGGTTGCTAAAACGTTTTTCGATTCAGTGATTCATTTGCAAAATATTCAACTTTAAAGTGCAAAATTTCATTAAAATCGAGTGCCCCCCCCCCATCTAAAATCTAATATAGGTACCTAAACTGGAATATTCCGTACAAAATACGAAATCCTTAGAAAAATATTACTTGTTTTTTTCGTAATGGATACGGAACCCTATTTCGGGCGTGTCCGACCCAATAATAACATAAAACGTGATCGATCAATAATTAATACCAACCACAAGGCAAAGAGCCATATTCTTAAAGCAATAATAAAACCAGGTACCAACTTAATCCCTAGGAAACAGAAATCCCTACGGCCAAAGTTATCCTCCAAGGCCAAAGTACCCCGATCTTACAGTATAATTTTTTCGATCGCTTCCTGGTATCCAATTGAGCTGGGGTAAACTTAAGTAAGCTGATGACAATGCGATATAATCTGGCGGTAAGATTCTGGTGCTCCGATCAGTATCTTCTCCACAGAACGGAACTCTTCAACGGTTTATGGCATTCGAAAACTTGGTGCGGAATATTTTTGAATGACAATGTACTTATGTTAGAAAAAAATTGTTGAATTAAAAATAGGAATTTATAAAAAACAATTTATTATGGATTATTTGTGAGTAGGTATAGTATGAATTTTGAGAGGTGTCCCGATCTCTTTATCAGCCCTCCTTTCGAACAAAGCCATTGTATTCGATTATGTCCTCAAAAGCGTAATCCTCAGTTTAAAATTATCGGAAATATGACATAAAATTGCTCATTGAAATAACGACTTTATTATTTACACTAGAGAGTTCATTTTAAATTAAACCTTGTTGGCAGATAATATTTTTCAAAATTGAATGCGTATCGTAGACAAGCAGCCTCATGGAAAAGTATTATCTGCAAACGAATATGTTTTTTAAAATACACTTTCTGCTGAACATAAGAAAGTCGAACTATTTTATCTTATATTACATTCATTTTAAACTGAGGATTATGCACTTGAGGACATAATAGAATAGAGGCTTTGTTCGGAAGGTGGGCTGTTAACGAGATCGGGACACCCGAAAAAAATCCTAAGTACTACAAGTATACCTATGTGCGTGCTGCGTGTTTCCATGCGTGATTGTCGCAATTTATGCTGAAACGGCTCAAAGAATTTGAATGTAATTTAGTATGCAGACAGGTGGATGTCTGGAATAATACATAGGCTACTTTTTATCACAAGTGTTCCCACAGAATTCCTGTAAAATCGAAAAACATCTTAATCGTTAAGTCTAAAAACATGAAATTTTGCGTGAATGTTCGTGGTACAACTTGAAGACCACGGTGTTATTATGGGAATTTAATAAAATTCCGCTATTACAATAATATTTGACTGATAATGATATCTGATTAAGCTTTGGAAACAGCTAGTATAATATAATAAATAAGAGATTAAATGGCGCAATCGCGACCTCTTTGAACTCGAAACACGCAGTTGAATAACTTTTTACGGCACCTGGCACTCGCACGCGACGCGCTGAGTTAAACTTACTGAACTATTGCATTCAATCCTGGAACTACCTTTTGATGAAGCGTTATGTCGTGAACTGTGCATTTCCAACACCAAAGAGAAGTTGTCATCATCATAAATCAGCCGTAGGACGTCCACCGTTGGATAGAATATAATATTATATAGACTCCCCCACAAGAAAGTATCCGCCAACGAGATGGACGGATGATCTTTTATTTATTTATTTATTCATTCATGAACAATACAGTGATTGTGTTTGAACTTACATGGTACATGCACTTAATAATAGAAGTATATGACTAGGATGATGTACATAACTTTGGTTTACAAAAAATCTGTCTAAAGCCGCGAGTTCATAACAGATGCAGGCCGCTGCCAAATTTTACTCCCCAAAAAACTTACAGTAGTTTCATTTCCCAAACGAATCTTTAGCATATTTACATTTCGCATTTTATTCATTTGGTCAAATTATCATTTGGCATAATTTTACATTATCAAGTTTTATTATAACAAACGTTTATTAAGCAAACGTTTTCTTTTGGCTAATATTATTTTCAAAAAAAAAAATGTTTGTTAAATGACACTTCGCACACGAACCAACCACAAAAACCAACTGCTACCAGAAAAGGAGGTTAGGTTAGGTTAGAACTGCGTCCACCACAGAAACGAACTGCTACCAGAAAAGTAAGTTATTATGCCATGCAATATTTCGGAAGAGTGCTTTATGCCAAACAATACATTTGACTAAATAATACTTGGTAATATGAAAAATGACTAAGTAATTATATTTGAAACAATAACTTCGCAAAAAAAAAACTTACTGTAAAATTAGCGAGAAGTTGTTTTAGCAAATGATTTTTTTGCCAAATGATAATTTGAGTAAAATAAATATTATGGGATGTGTGAAAGTTTTTTGCCCATAGGGTGACGGCACCAATCATGGACATGTTAGGCACAGTAGTATCCAGTAATGGACAGCAAGGATTCAATGCCTTATAGCTCACCATTCATGAACTTTACCAGTTATGATCATCAGTAAAGTTATCTGCACATAAGTGTTATTAGTTTTAGAAAAAGTAGCGTCCGTTTCTTAATATTGGGTTAGCGGAAAAATTGGTGTCTCTCTGTAGGGATTACTAATGTATTAGTAATCCGGGGGAGGGCTGTGCCCCACAGTGGACGTCCTATGAATGATAATGATGATGATGAAGTAAATATTGCAGGTGTTGCAGGTGTCTATGGGCGGTGGTGATCTCTTGCCATCAGGAGACCCACTTGCTCGTTTGGCATCCAGTCGAATAACAAATAAATAAATAAATAATAAATTATCGTATTAGATTCCAATTACGGAAAGGATTGCGGCATTGGTTAATCAGTTGTGATGGAATTTCCAACCGCGTTCACGCAACGGTGCCCAATGAGCCAGTCGAGTTAATTAAACGTTCAAATGCCTGGTTTACAATTAAATTGTATTCGGATTCTATTTAACACGATCAAATTAATTCGTTAATAATAATGGTTTATTTAATTTGGTAAAGGTTTTATTATTATTTATTATTTGGAAAAAATACTAGGTACAAAATACAGAGTTTAGGTGCATATCTAGTCAGATAATTTTAGAAAGTCATATCATAATGTTTTTTGTCACAAAAAAATACGCCGAAACTACATTCTCGAAATTTTCTAAATAGTCATCTGTAGAATACTGTAGGTAAGGTTAGTTTTATCCTACAAATATTATAAATGTGAAAGTTTGTGAAGATGTTTACATGTTTGTTACTCAATCACGTCTAAACCGCTGAACTGATTTAGATTAAACATGGTTTACAGATTGTTTGAGTCCCCGGGAAGGGCATAGGGGTGATTCTAATAAAAGTGGCATTATAATCTGCCAATGAGTTTTTGAATACAAAGTACATTAAATATACGTTTTTGAGAAAAAATAAAAATTGACATATGTAAACATAGACCTTTTACACCGAGGCCAGGCCATTTTATTTATTTAACCTTATTACTTTAAAAAATAAATAAATGTAAGTAAGTACGATTTTCACTGTAGTCTGTCTTGTCCAAAAGGGACATGCTCCCGGTTTCAGGCCTGTGAATTATTTGTGTACTATTTCACAAATTATATTTTATAATATATTGCAAAAACAATAGTACGATATTCATTTAATAATAGTACGGTCCTAAATAAATCATTTTTATACATCAATATCGGACTCAAAGTTTGTCCAGCGATTTTTTTCACTGTAGTCTGTGTGTTCGCGTTGTTGGTCTCATTCACACACGGAGAATGATAGACACACCTTTATCATCGGTAAATATTCAGCCAATATCTGGCTCACCGCCGTACGGAACGGTTAGAGACCTTCTGTCATAGTTTTGTGGCGATTAGTGATCGAAGGCGGCAAACTGGAGTTTGTAACGGGTATGTTAACTTTACATTGTCTCGATTATTTTATGTTATTTATATGGGACGTTATTAGATAATCATTTTAATGTGATATTATGACGTATTTACTTACGTTACTAAGAGTGGCACATTCATATTTTTGACGGTTTTAGAGTAAATGTCTTTTGAATCCACTTTTCACTTTAATCTGTGTCACTTTAATCTGTAACTGAAGCACAGACTAAAGTGACTCATGGCAGAAAAAAGTGAACTATAAATTATTTTATTTAAAAATTGCATATAATTTCTAAGAATAACTTTATGGACTTTTTTTTAAGTAGTACTAACAGTGTTCTACCAAAGTAAATGTAGAGAATTGCTTTTTACAATACAATACAATACAATACAAAGACTCTTTATTGTACACCAGACATAGTAAGCGATACAGAAACAGATACACAGAAAAAATATTACAGGTGAGCAATAGGCGGCCTTATCGCTTAAGAGCGATCTCTTCCAGGCAACCTTTTTTACAGAAAGAAGTAAGGACTAGTTTACAACAGGTGGTGCATCAAAAGTAGATAAGAAAATTTAAACGTAACAGCAATACATCTACGAATACATACATAATTATATCGTACATATAATAAACGTCCAAAATAATATAAGGTAGTGAGATAAACAGCAACAAATAAATAAATAAATTATAATAAGGCTAATAATTACAAGATGACAGATAATTGCTTTTTATTAAACTAAACACTCTTATAATTTCACTTTGTGTGTCTGTTTATCTATCCGCGCTAGATCCATTAGTACTATATCTGTAATTTTGCGTAAATATAGCTTTTGCAATTTTTTTTTGGAGTGTGACCCCCTCCCCCCTCTAAAAGTCGTTTAGGGGCATACATGTCCAAATGTCAGAAAGTCCAGGTGTCACATTGTCCATGGTCAAAAAGTCCGAAGGATGAAACGTCCTAGTGTCTAAAAGTCCTAGCGTCAAAAAGTCCATGGTCAAAAAGTCCGAAGGATTAAACGTCCTAGTTCTGAAGGCCTGAATCCCATAATGTCTCATTGTATAAAAATATGACTAACACAACTAAATGATAAATATAACTGAAATAGATTAGAGAGCTAGATTGCTCATCTGCATTATTTCCAGTCTGTTATCTAACACCCTGAGACCCATTCTCAGTAAGATCCAGATGCATCTATGATGCTTCGTACATGTCATGTCGAGTCGACAAAAATTGACCAGCTGATCCAGTCATGCAGATGGACTGGGGCCTCATTCTACATTGTCTCTTTCCATATTGTTATCGTATTGTCTACGTGGTGGCAGCTCTTATTGACTTGACAGTAAAGGCGATCGAGTCGAAAACAATTCGATTGCAATAGGTGTAAACAAAACCAAATTAGAATGAGTGAGACCCCTGGTCTCTCGTACATATGGACTATCCGACATTAGGGCATTATAACCTTTGAACTTTTTGACAATGGACAATGTGACACCTGGACTCTCGGACATATGGACTATCCGACATTAAGGCATTATAACCTTCGGACTTTTTGACCATGGACAATGTGACACCTGGACTTTCTGACATTTGGACATGTATGCCCCTAAACGGAGAAGAGTGGTTAGCACGAAAAAGGGAGAACGAAAAGAAAAGATACGAAAACATAAAAAGAAATCCAAAAGTCTATGCTGAGTTCCAAAGGAAACATAAAGAACAATATCAGCGAAGAAAACAGGAAGGAAAAATAAAAAAATATACATGATTTAGCAAATGTTTTTTGTTTTACGGCTCCATTTTAAAAAGTCGTAAAACAAAAAAACATTTGTTTAAGTGGTAGGAGTTTAGGGTTAAAAGGATACTAGTAAATTACAAATAACCCTGTATAAAATATGAATAACTTTGAAATAATTTTATTTTCTTATATATGCCTCAAAGAGACTGATATTTTTTTAAGAAATTACATTTAGGGGCTGTTTCACCATCCATTGATTAGCGTTAACCGACGGTTAAATGTGATGCCGTCTCCGTCTATTCGAACAAAACAAATAGAGACGGCATCACACCTAACCGCCAGTTCACACTAATCAATGGATGGTGAAACAGCCCCTTAAACTTATGATACATTTCTTTTGATTTTTGATATAATTCTCTTTAACCTGGTAACTTTTCACTACTAGCCTGTCTAATTTAACTTTAGCCTGCTTCATCAATATTTCAAGAACCCATAACTCTTAAGTTTTTAGGAATACTTTGTTCCCTTTAACATATTTGTAACAAATGAAATACCAAGAAGCTGTTTTTATGCAAAAAAGTAAAAAACATATATATATTTTTTTGAATTAACTTTAGCCTGCCATGCCACTTTTATTAGAATCAGCCATATTCAGTGCACTGTTCGGTACTTTTCATATAAAATTACTTCTTTACACGTGACACTATTTGATCCCAGAAAGCAAAACTTTGACCGCTAGCTTTTCAAACTAAAGATTGCACTAAAGAGATATGTGTATTTTTTATTACCGTCAACATGGCGCGTGCTATAGCCACCAGCACCCTTTCATCTTCACTGTCAATGTGCATGTAGAACGAACGCAACACCAAGTCCCGGAGGCTGTTGGCCGGCGTGGTCTTTTCCAGGATGTTCTGAAGGGTCTCCATGAGCTGAACCGTGCGCTCCACGTCGCGACTGCGCTGAGCGAGGGTCTCAGCCAGCTCTAACACGGTCATGCTAGAAAAAGAAAACATAATTCACAGTAGCGTGAAAAAATTATAAAGGTCTGAGGCTATGCTACTCTGGGAAGCAAATTTCTATCCCTCTCTTACGTTCAAGCCTTAGGCAAGAGTGTCGTCCCGTATTAACGTATGTATGCATTGTAAATCTATGTTGTTCATTGAGGTATGAGGTAGGTACTCGTTTATTAACAATTTTTACTCATAGAGTATGATAGGTGATAGAGTAACATATACCTGTCCATATCATCGGCATGTGAAGCGTTAGGCAACTGAACGGCGAGGTGCTTGACGGCGATGTTCCCGAGCGCATAGCCTGGTGTGGCATCGTACGACTGAGACTTTGTCGTTGCGAACTGCTTACGTCTCATCCCGGAGTCAGGACTTAGAGCTGAAATATTGTTTTATGACATGACCGAGTAGACTACAGAATTGTTTATTTGATTGAATAAAGAAAGTAAAAGAAAAGAAGGAAATAAGTCTTTGGTATGCTCACATTTACTGTTGGACTCGATGCCGTAACCGCTAGAAAGAAAATCATCCCCGCTTTCACCTCCAAGGGGACGTGTTACCGAAATGGATTGAGCTAAATCTAAGTCGTTCTTCGTTCCTTAAATAAAAAGAAAACGTATGGTTAATAATTTTGACAAATTTGTGGGTATCATCAAACTGTTTAAAGACACCTGATATAAAAATTGTATGTCAATTGTATGTTTTTTTATTTCTTTTTTTTATGTTACCTTTTTGTTTTTCCTTTCTGTACAAAAGAGTATAAACAAACAACAAACAAATTTTTAAAGTAAAAACAAATGAATAAAAGCATTAATTGCACTCTTACAAGATTTATGTTTGAGTGGTCTTATTTTAGAGATTCTCATCCGAGTATCGTACACTGAAGCTACCGAACAACAGCTTCCGATGTTGTCGTTTCCAACCTCAACATTAGCGGAATCATCGATAGTATCGATATAGCTATACTTTCAAGAATTGAATTGAACTAAAATATGGCGTGGGACGCCCTCAGAATAGGTGGAGCGAATCATCTTCGCAAGGTGGCTGGCAAGAACTGGATGAGAGTGGCAATAGACCCTGCTCAGTGGCGTGCAGTTGGAGATGCCTATGTCCAGCAGCGGACTAATATAGGCTAATGATGATGATGAAAATATGGCATCTACGGATGGATATAGATAAAATATGTCGCATTATTTTAAGGCTGCTCTTTTAGAACTTATGTTCAGTTTCAGCTCCAGCTTACCGTCGGCGCTGCCTGTCCGGTGGTGTTCCGGCGGTGAAGCGGCTTGCTCTTCCCGCTGAGGTGCGGCAGCTTCGGGAAGCCACCCCAGGCCTCGCTTGACTTCTCTCCACCGCCCGCGGGAAATTACGAGACTGAGACTGCAATATCAAACAGCCCTGTAGCTACACTATAGGTCTAGTCTACATAACTAAGGGGGGGTTATGGAGGTCATGACCCCTGGACCCTGGGCAGGGTCTAAAACAACAGTAGATATCTTTCTGCGACCCGAAAATTCCACCCCTGTGTATATATAACTCCATATTGTACAATCTGTACACAAAACACATGAGAAACAGTTGTAGGTACTTAGTAATCGTAAGAATGAATAGACATCTGCTGCTGATGTACAGATGTTTTAAATACAAGTCATCTTTATGAGGCAGTTATTTATCGTGATACAACTCATTTAACGACTACCTGTCGGTTATCCCACTCACCATAGGTTTCTTCCTGACATGCTGCTCAGCGAACAGCGCTTGTGTGAGCTCGTCGTCGAGGTCAGCGATGGCAGCGATGCGCGTAGCCGCCACATCGTCGCCAGTTTCGCTCAAACTCAGGTACTTCAGGCTATTACATACAAACCGCATTAAAAACAAAAATATAGTTCTGACTACGAGACTTATGGTTGAGAATTCGGTTCCTGAAGTTGTTGACCATGCAATTATAAGTAGGTAGGTCTGTTTCGTGAAAGAGGGTCAGTCGTCGAAACTAACTCAGATGTGCAGGCAGCGTTGGGTAACTCCACAACATCTTTTCATTCAAATTCCTCAATGCCTTAGGACGATAGTCTTCAACCAGAGTGTGTTGCCAATGATGACATTTGGATCTGAGACGTTGTGCTTTACTATAATAGGCCTTATAAATAGGCTCAGAGTTGCTCAGTGAGCTATCGAGAGAACTATGCTCGGGGTTTCTCTATAATACGGGATCAAATCAGTCACCGACATAGACAAGCGAGTTAGCTCGGTGCCGTAGTATGGTGACCATAATAAGAATTGCTGTTGCGGCCGAAAAGTTCTCGAATGAAGAACGCGGATCGGCAAGCGCAGCGTAAGACGCCGCGACCACCAACGAAACGGACTGATGATCTGGTTAAAGCCGCGGTTTCATAGTGGATGCAGGTCACTTACAATCGAATCACCGGTCTATAGTTAAGACCCATGTCCAACAGTGGACGTCGGCTGATATGATTATGATGAATACCGGCTCTACTGTGTAGTACAGTACTTACTCAAAAGCGCTGGGCGGGCGGGGGTCTTTCCTGCGCGCGCGCTCCCCAAACAGCGTGCGCTGCGGCTCGCGCGGCGTGAAGGGCGCCGCGTGCGCAGCGGCCGCAGCGCGCCGCCGCTGCCCGCGCCGCTTGACGCACCGCTCATGTCTATGCAAAACCAAAAGTAAATTAAAATAAATAATTAAATAAAGACGTTCCGTTAGAAATAGATAAATATGGTGGGACATTGACGCTTATTGGCTTAGTAGCTTAGTGCTTTGCTTACCCAAGCTTGTAACGGGCAGGTACAGTCACCAGCACCAATATCTGTCACAACAAGCGTGCATAAATATCTGATACGACTCTATTTCTAGGGCCGGAAGGACGCGTCAGATATTTTTGCACGCTCCGCTGTGGCAGATATTAATGCAGGTGACTGTACTAAGAAACGGATATCATTTTTTTCCTAATTTTCTTTAACTTCGACAGCTGGCAAGTTCATTGTGACAAAACTATTTGATAATTAAGTTTATGTCAAATCGTTTTTTTCGTAAGTAAAATAAGTTCACTTACAGTCATTGTACTCGTAAAATTCACAAACTTTTGGCGACTGAAATTGAAGTGACACAATTAGAAGCTAAAGAAAAATCCTGTACTACAAACTCATACTAAAACAAAACCGTAACATAAACATAAAAATCATTCGCAAAAAAAATCATGACCAGAAAATGGAAAAAAGGGACGCGCGCGCTATTGACTATTCCGTCTTATGAAAGTTGTGCCATACTTTAGTACATCTATAGTAGTATAATAAGTGGGCACATTCAATTACAATTTTACGTTGCTTTACTTTACAGGTGACATTAAATTTTAACATAAAAGTTATTCAATTAAAACCAGTTAGGTACGTACCAAAAGACTTTGATTTCAAGTAGCACTAAGTTCTATAACCTCCATGAATAATTAAAAGGCGATGGAAGTTGGGAGTAAATCGTAGCAACACAAGTATGATGTGGCGTGATACTGGCTCCCTAGCAACGAAGAAACAACCACCTAGGGCTGTAGCGAGCGGAACGAATATTGTAAAAAAAATAACAATCAAACAACGTCAACCTCGATCATCGTCAATTTTTTTTTGATCATGTAATGAATTTGATTAATAACTGAACTAAGTATGTAATTATGATGTGGCAATAAATGTTTTTTTTATTTTTATTTATTTATTTAACCTTTCTTCTATTTTCTCCAAATGTATAGAAACATAAGTTAACCACAATGAAAAATCCTGAAAAAACATTTACAGGGGATTCAGTTAAACTTGCTCAACCATCTGCAGAAAGAAACCATATAATTTGTATGCATCATAGTCTATCTCCCACAAAAATATCGTGCCATGTGAAAATTCAGAAACAGAAAATAATAAATTAATAAAATATAACATACTTAGTCATTAAAGTTCTGATTTAACATTGCCTCTAGCCTGCTGGGTCCTACTTTTTTAAACAGATGTGTAAGTACATAATCCTCGTTTAAGTTAAGCTTAAACATGTTAACTATATAGCTATCTGTGGGATCCTGTAATTGGCTCTGTGTTGCTATTCCTACTACATATATTGTGTTTTATCTATTACATTATTGTGTGTTAGCTGTTGGTTCTCCTTAAATAAATAAATAATATACCTACTCATTTGTTATTTTGGATATTATTTCAACATCCTCAAAATTATTTATTCAATGAACAATTTGTTTTTTAACTTACATCCGATATTTCGGCGTTAATCTTAGTGTTCATTTGTTCTTTATTAAGCAAGCAAGAGCTCACGAGGCTAGGGCATGGGCAGTATAGCCTATAAAATCCCTATCTTACGAGTACGAGTTATGTTAAATCTTTTCCAGCCCAAACTGTTCGATATATAGTGTCAAGCTACGTACACCCCTACCCGGCTGGAGGGAGCGTGCTGACCGCCCCAGGGTCATCCACCCCTAGGCAAATCGGTTCAGTCTTACAATTACACGCCGACCAAGGTTCATGAAGAAACGGAGCTTCGTTCGTTTGAATGTGCTATTAGGGTAGCGTTTAAAAACAGTTGAATTGATTTGTTAGATTTATTTAGGCAGGTAAGTTAGTATCACATTAAATATTTTAAATCCACATCACGTGTCTGCTGCCAGCCAAAGCACAGCCTAAACCTCTAGAGTCAGACACTTGATATTTGGTAGCACATATCCTTAATAAAGGTGCACTAACAAGGGATTTTTCTAAACACGCACGAGAAGGGAATATTTTGAACATAAAACTATCGTGAGACTCACTATTAAATTAATGATATTGTAATGGATAGCTTGACATATTTGGGGCTAATTTGTAGCCCTTCTCGAGCACCGCGACTCCACGGCTGTCGCAACATGTGAGCTGCTGTGGTGCTGCAGTATTTTGAGTAACGCGTGGTAACGCGCAGTGCGCGTGTTGGGGCAGCCACCGAGTCACGGTACTTCTAGGAAGAAGGGCTAATAATTAGCCCGAAACACATCGAGCTAAACTCGATTTAAGACGTAAGTTATAAATAAATAAATAAGGTAGGTGTGTATGTCTTTTCTTGTTTATAGTTTAAGTTACTTGACGAAACTTGTTGTGGATTGGTAGTACCTTTTTGTAATAAATAAATAAATATAAATATCACGGGACAATTCACACCAATTGAACTAGTCCCAAAGTAAGCTTAGCAAAGCTTGTGTTATGGGTACTAAGCAACGGATAAATATAATTATATTGATATAGATACATACTTAAATACATATTAAACACCCAAGACCCGAGAACAAACATTCGTATTTTTCATACAAATATCTGCCCCGACACGAGAATCGAACCCGGGACCTCAAGCTTCGTAGTCAGGTTCTCTAACCACTAGGCCATCTGGTCGTCTACATAAAGTAAGTCATTTAATATGAGAAGGGAATAAAAGCGGTTATAATATATGTACCTACCTATAATGGCTCTATCTCCGTGTCAATTACGTGTTTTCTACCACAGATATGCGAATAATAAAAAAGCAGGAAAATAAGGAATAAGAAAGATAAAGAAGTTTTTGCAAATTTACTGTGCCTTGTCACTTATGAAAGAGTACCTGATGGAAAACTTTTGCTATTCCGAAGCTCTCCTTTGTTTCGCGTGAAAGAAGTTGAATTAACTCATAAAAAGAAGCGAAATCGCGACCGTGAACATTTGAGGCAGTATTCTTTTATAGCCTTTGACAGCGCGACCTATCTCCATGTAGGTACAATCAATTAGAATTTCTGTTTGTGCTATAAAGAACGTTATTTACCTACAACTCTAGTTTAGTGTTTATTATAAATGTGAAGTGCATCCTGATTTGAAAATCTCTCTCTCTGGCGATAGAATAAATCCGATTTACCTATTTCTTGCCCCATAAAAAGAACCCCCGCACAGAATTCCAGTAATCAAGCGACATGTTTTTTTTTAACTTTAAGTAATTGGGCTACCATCTAGCATTTATCGGTGGACCATAACGTGTATGGACAGGTATTTTACTGAGGGAAATTTATAGAAAATTGAAAAAAGCGCTATTCCGAGAAATTGCGCTTGTACCCAAAATTTTTAAATTTACAAGCAGTCGTGTTTACTTCTAAAGTTCCTAGTAAAGTATAGGTTTTGGTGTGACGTCAAACCTTATAGTTAGAAATGACGGCAAGGTTTGGCGTGACTTAGTATAATTTTATTCACCTCAGCATGTCGTGCGAGGAGCTGTGGTGGCGTCGCACAAAATAACGTCTTTGAGTAACGAACGCATTAAATTTGACGCGGTAATCATTACTAGAGGATATTGTTACTCGTCATTTAAAGCCGTAAAGCAAACTTCCTCATAATGAGTTACGCGAACTAGAAATTTATGGAATTGTGTGTTTGAATTTAGTGTTTCGGTTATTGTACTAGCATATAAGGCAATTGGCGTAATTGGCATAACTCCTTCAACTGGCATAGTTGCGTTATCGGTCAATCACTTCCAAAAACTCAAGTTCTTATTAGAAAGGTAAGGTCTTTGGACTCATTTGACACGGAGCGAGGTTAGGTAGGTACGGGTACCTTTACCTACCCATTTTTTATGTTAGAAATTTATATCAAGATGTGGGTGTTTTTCAAATAAGTAGGTAGGTACTGAAATCTTGATGCCTGGTAGACTGGCAGTGACAATTGACCTTTAGTAATGAACATGGTCCATAAACGTAAAATTTGCCTCTGTAGCTTCACTCCAAGTCATAGTAAAGGCCACGAGTGAAGTTCGCTACTGACAAAAGTATAGAAGGGGCCCGATAACTAAAACTGAACACTACCTACATATTTGGTTGTTATATTCATCTAACCTATAAATAACATACTGTTATATTATTAATACTATAAAAAAAGGTGTTTGTATGTACTAAGGGTAAGGGAAATCTGGAATTACAGAACAGATTTTAAAGAAATCTTTTACTGATAGAAAGTTATAAGTACTAGTCCATTTATCCTGGCAAAGTACAATGTCGGTACAGTCACCAGCCTTAATATCTGCCACAGCGGAGCGTGCAAAAATATCTGACACGTCCTTCCGGCCCTAGAAATATAGTCGTATCAGATATTTATGCACGCTTGTTGTGTCAGATATTGATGCTGGTGACTGTACCTACTCGTGGGATATAGGAAATAAAATGAGCAACAGCTAGTCGTTAACTTAGGTCTAACCTCCATAGATGGCAGCACGAGCTTCGCTGATGATCTCCGCTGAGGTCTTGCGTCGCGGCGGCGCGTAGAATGGCGCGCCCGCGCCGGCGCCGCGCCGCGCGCCTCTCTCGCCCATTGCCACTTCTGGCGGAGAAACAAAATTTAACATTTTTTTTATGTGAAGATATATAATTATTAAACATTTTTCCGTTCGAGGATTCTGCAAGATATGGAGCGGTTGCCACAAAATTAAATATTTCCATTCAAAATTGTTGCCACATTCAAGTATTTTGCATCAGAAATGTAGGCCGCTACGTAGAAAATAACGAGGACATTGCATCCAATTTATATTCTTTATTGTGACTTTATTTAATAAAGTTGAGGAATTGAATGGTCAATTCTAAATGCTATGCAATGGAAAAACGTCTTCAGTTCGATTTGTATTTTGATTTCATAATTCAGACATACGACATTTTTATCTGACATTAAAGCTCCTTTCAAACTTAATTATGTATTTCAAATAAAAATAAAAAATAGTTTAGACCGCGGGTCGGCAAACGTAGCGTAGGACGACTACTTACCAACAAGATGGACGGACGAACTAAGCCCGTACTCCAAACGTTTCTGACACCGCGATCACAATCAAATGACAGTTTTTGTATGCGAAAACTGTCATTTCAATGTGATCACGAGTGTCAGAAACTTTACTTTAGACCCTCTGGTTAAAGCCGCGGGTTCACAGTGGATGGGGGAGGCCTATGTCCAACAATGGACGTGTTACGGCTGAATTGATAAAATGATGATTAAGTATAGTGATGAATCGCATTAACGTAAATTATAGATCTGCTCGTTCAAGCGTCCGAGGCGGGCGTTTGTTTTGCGCCTTGATATAGGTGATATAGGTACACAGGTGAGTCTGGTTGACCGCACGACGGCAGGCTATATAATCGTATCAATTATTCGATTACTACAAACTGGGCCATGGACACAAGGACGAACTGGTTGTCTAGTCTCACATACGACCGATTTTACATCCACTCAATGAAATAGAAAAGTAGGTATAATATTCTAATTCTTTCTGTAACTACCTTTTTTTTATTTCGCCGAGAGTTTTATGATTTAGGAATTTATATCACCATTAAAGCCCGTATTTTCGTGTAAATTTTATACTGCACCACATTTGGTCTTATAGTTAGGTAACGTTTGGCAGTTATTCTTACAATTTTAATTTGTACTTAATACGAGCTTGTGCAGACAATACTTCATAAGTTTCGTAAGTATGAGTTTAACCAATATTATTAACCCAGGGTTAAGAAGTATCAAATTATATCGAACTGTCACCTATATCCCAAGTTAAACCATTCAATTGCAAACGGCCTTAAGAAAAATTTAGTTTCATGAGTACTACTCTAGTGCTACTATCTATATTAATAAT
Source organism: Choristoneura fumiferana (assembly GCF_025370935.1). Lineage (NCBI taxonomy): Eukaryota > Metazoa > Arthropoda > Insecta > Lepidoptera > Tortricidae > Choristoneura > Choristoneura fumiferana. The sequence continues at coordinate 11,621,302 of NC_133480.1, forward strand.
TTCGTCCAGGGGTACGGTAGACTCGAACGAAATGCACATCAAATTGAAGAGCGTAAAAAATTAGTCGATCCGAGTCGACAACATATATCCGCAAAATTCGGATTATGGAGAATTTCGTTAAATTCTAATGGCACTGACAAACAAACCGCAGTCGCCATCTTGGGTAGTTAATAAACGTTCCGTTTCATACTAGCTAGCTCTTAGATACGGCTCGCCTTCAACACATCGCGTGCGTCACGCCAAAAAAGTATCCATTACAAAGAACTGTGACTCATGTGACTGTGTAAAACGAAACGTCTTGCCGGAAAACTTGAATGGATCTTATCAAAACTCAAAACTATCACCAACTACCTTCAACTATAACTATCTTCAGTTGTTGACGTTTGTTCCGAGTCGACAACTTGTAGGTAGAAAATTCGGATTTAGCGAGTATTTTCAATAAAAAATGGAATAAATTACTGAGTATATATAATGGCGTTGCGAAGTAAACATGTCAAAGTCATCACATCAAAGTGGCGTGAGTGTCACGTCATCACGTGTCACAGGTTTGCATTTCGTTCTCCATTGTGACCTTTTAAGGGCCCCACACACGGTACGATTCGTCGATTTTCATCAGATCGATCGTACAGACGGATCGTACCTTATATGGGGCCCTTTAGGTCTAATTTCTTTGATTATGAGACAGACATACGTAGTCGGTCCCAAAGTTCTGTCACTGGCACATTATTTTTAAATTTAAAACATGATTTTAAGAAAATTTGATTGAATTCCATTTTTGAATGTTTGTCAATTATTTTAAAACAATAAACAGTCATTCGCTGCAATTTCTCACGATGGAGTGGACGTTGAAAGAAAACCGAATAGCTGTTTTAGCATTGCACCGCTGTGGGCACTCGCCAAGTACCATTTTCAAGTTGCTCAAAAATGTAAATATAACGCTTAGGTTTGTGTACCGTACGATTGACAGGTACAATGAAGTCTCCAGTGTTGAGGACAAGAAAAGAATTGGCCGGCCTCGCTCCGTACAAACACCAGCAGTGATCAAAGCGATCAAGGCACGCATAGCAAGAAATCCTGTCCGAAAACAGAAGTTGATGGCTTTGCAGATGGGTGTCAGTAGAAAAACCGTCAAAAAGGTTTTAAACGAAGATCTTAGTCTGCGAGCATACAAAAAATAGAGTGGGCACTTACTTAATGCCCGTCTAAAAACAATAAGGTTTAAAAGATCCCGGAAGTTGTTAAAGCGGTACGCGAAAAATCGACACCGTGATATCCTCTTTACAGACGAAAAGATTTTCGATATTGAAGAGAAGTACAATAAACATAATGATAGAGTGTACGCTAGGAGCTCTGAAGGGTATTCTCTGATCTTATTACGGGCCAACTGAGGTTCATTTTTGCGAAAAAGGGGTCAAAATCAGTGCGAAAGTGTACCAAGAGACGGTTTTGGATAAGCATGTCAAAGATCTGCCCAACACGCTATTTTCAGGTCATAATTTTGTGTTCCAGCAGGATTCTGCGCCAGCACACAAAGCCAAGACCACTCAAGCCTGGTTTGGCCGTCAAAAAATCGACTTTATAAGACACGAAGATTGGCCTTCCTCCAGTCCGAACCTTAATCCTCTGGACTTTAAAATTTGGCAGGTCTTAGAGGGGAAGGTCTGTGCTAAACCCCATAAAAATTTGGAGAGCCTGAAGTCATCTTTAAGAAAAGCAGTTGCTGAAATAGACATGAAAGTGGTGCGTGCTGCGATAGACGACTGGCTGCGCCGATTAAGGGCCTGTATTAAAAACAAAGGAAGTCATTTTGAATAATTTTAAGTACTTAAATTTATTTTTTTATTAAATGTACTTTAAATTGGTATATAATTTATTAAAAACTGATTGGTACTTTTGTTTTTATCATTATTTTCATTTGTGACAGAACTTTGGGACTGACTACGTAGTTATTTGGGCAAATAAGATTTAGGAGAAATATCTACTGGTGAAATACCGATACGTAGGTTAGCCGTTAAAGTGTTTGTGATAATAATTAAGGCTGGGAATATACGTCAGATTTTTCGATAAGTACGACAGTCTTTACTGGCAAAAAAATTTTTCAAACATATTATTATGAGTACATTTTACCCGAGCGAAGCCGGGTTTTCATCTAGTAATTCAAATGATATCGTCACATTGAGATAATTTGAACACTAATAAATTAAATGAAGAATAATCTTCTCGAGTTAATAGCAAATAATTATCATATCACCGGCATAAATTCTCTCTTAATTTTCTGAAAGACTCAAAAAAAGTAAAACCGACTCCAAAAAAATAACAAAAAATGGAACCGACTATACAAAACCCTTGAAAATATTTTTCTAGTTACCTACTAGTTCAAAGTCGGTGACTTAGCACGAGACGACTGTGTTAATTGAAATTCAACCCGTGAAGTATTTGTTATTGAGTACTCGCTCCGTCGGTCAAATGTGGTCTTCATCATCAGTTCCACTTCACCAAATGATGATTTTCAAGAGCAAATGCACGAGTTACTACTAAATATATCGAAATTACTATAGGTGTCCCTACAATATTTGACGAGTTCCCTCGATTTCTTTAGAATCCAATCATCAGATCCTGATTTGGTGCCTATGGGACCTAATTGAAAGTATTTCTACCCGAACGATTTTTTTTTTAAATCGGTTCATAAATGACGGAGTTCTGAGGTAACAAACATACAAAAAAAATACAACCGAATTGATAACCTCCTCCTTTTTTTGAAGTCGGTTAAAAAAATTCAAACATTGGAACATAGAACCTCCTTTTTTGAAGTCGGTTAAAAATTATAGTCCAGTTTAAAATACTTCTTGGATACTTATTTTTCAGCATATTTTATTATTCTAATAACGACTTATTATAGGCATACATGTTAATAGTGAGAAATATTTATATGTAAATAGGCATAAATACTTACAATCATAATAATAAACAAGTACAAAAACAGCGATTTTAAGAATAAAATTGGCTCTATTGCAACTGATACAAATAAATTGATGTGTAATCACAATTACATATAAGTACTAAGAAAAATAGCAAGTAATCAACACAACGACGTTTACTAACTCACACCAATAAAATCAATTGCGCAATTGAACTTAAATTATATACTTCAACGAGGTAATTTAATAGAGTTGTTAAAATAGCAATAGGTACCAACATAAATTCAAACAAGTAAATAGATACATGGGATGTTGTGTAATACATAATATTGGTAAACAAAACATACCGATCACAGAGTAGCACAAGCTTGTCCAAGCTTGTTTACGTTTTGTGTACGAGGAACATGTCGTAGCGGGAGGCGGGTGCTACGAGACACGGGCTACGCTACACTGGCGGGCTCGTAGCCGCGTAGCCAGGAGTAGGCGCTTAAAGGCGTAGGACTTTTTGATTCCGTGTTTTAAAGTGTGTACACGATAAAATCCGGGCTTGCCTGATCTGGTGTATCTTTATAATGAATGCTAATTTTCAAGCAGCACTTTTTTTTAAATAATTAGTGGTTATGAAACTTATAATAAAAATATAATCATAGTAAAAAGTTAGGGCGTCTGTGAGTTTTAGCTTTATATATATTAGACTGTGCCTAAATTATTTTGTACGGCGTCTTCTGACGGTCTTTTCGAGGTTTTTATGTAAAGTTTATATTTTTTTTTTAAATTGGACAATCCACTTTATAGCTTATAACATTGTCTTTTCACGACAGCTAATATTTTTCGAATTGACTACAGATTGAGGTACTTTGGAAGTGTTTTAACTTTGGTGAATTTGACTTTTTGACAGAAAAATGCCTCCCATATAAAAACTACTTACTTTTGGTGTTTGGATTAGAAAGTTTTCCCGACTCCCCAAGTAGAAAACAGTAATATCATGATTTTTATTGGAAAGATAATATCCTAATGAGCGTAAAACAGCCTGTGAAAATATAAATACAATTGTGGCATTGAAGTTGAAAACGAGTGAAAATTATCAAAAAACGCTGTATACAAAGCAATTCATGCTATCTTATTCGTGCCATATTCTCAACTCTATCTAAGAAGCTTCTTTGTGTTTGCCATCGGTGGAATGCTCTGAATCCTCATGTCTTTCTTATAACAATAAACCGCGCAGAGTCTGACGGTCTGACTCTTGTCTTTTGTTTGGTGCTATTCTTAGAGTAGTTGCAGTCGCATCTCATCCATCAGATGTCTGTGCTTACCACCCGAGTTTGCCTTCTTAAATACGTATAAAGCGCCAAATATTCCACATAAACCCCCTTGCAAAAAATAGGGCACCTATGGTTTTTCAGATTTTTAGGCACTGAAGCTTAGAAAGTAAGCTTTCATGCACATACTTAAAATACAAAAACCATAGGTGCCCGTTTTTTTTGCAAGGGGGTTTATAAACTGCGAATGAAAATTGCATGGGCAATAATCGTAAAACTTTAGAAATTACCTAGTGCCATTGATAACCTTGGTTTTGATCTAATCTCGAGTGTCTGAATTATCGGACCATTTCAAGTGTGTAGGGTATCGTTAGTTAGAGTTAAAATAAGCGCGCAATTTTGTTATTAGTGTCTTTGATAGGAAATGACGTACAACGTTTATGACTTAACTTGTGTTTAATGGCCATACGGTTTGGTTAAACTTTGTAGGTACAATCAGGTTTAGACATAGAGCAGCGTTTCCACCAGAAATGTGTGAGGATGTGATACGTATGTTTTTGTTTGTTTGTTTGTTTGTTTGTTTATACTCTTTATTGTACAAAAAGGAAAAACAAAAAGGTTACATAAATAAAAGTTGTGTTAAGTACAAAGGCGGACTTATCCCTGCAGGGATCTCTGCCAGTCAACCTTTGAGTGGTAGAGGAGCAATCCAAAAAACAAGGATCGACAAATAGAGCAAAACATTTGAACAAATATAAATGCATATATAAACCTCAAATACCTAACTATATACAATAAATATATAACACATATATAAAACATTAATATATTTATAACTAAATATAAAATAAAATACATAAATACACACATTTACATACAATACATAAATAATACAAGTATAAAGGATAATTACTTATTAAATAATCAAGGAACTATAGTGTGAGCCACATCTTCTTCAATGTCTCTCTGAACGAGTATACAGAGGAAGATTGTCGGACGGTGATCGGCAACCGATTCCACAACCTAGCCGCATGCACAGAAAAGTTTTTCATAAACCAATAGAAACGCTTCGTTTACCTCGCCTCGCTCCGCTCAGCTGTTTCCAGCAGAGATGCTGTGCGAGGATGTGTAAATGATGCGTTCCTATTGGTTAGTGAAAAACACATCCCTCGCAACACATCCTCGCACATTATTGGTGGAAACGCTTCTTAAAACTCGCGTTTAAGGTAACTTGATCAAAAGGGATAAAAATATCACTAAATAATTAAGGAACTACAATGTTTACTCATAAAAGCGATAATTACGATACCGCTGTTAGTTACGATATTTTTCTTTCGGACGGACTATCGGCAGCTTACAGGAGAGAGAGAGAGAGAGAGAGAGAGAGAGAGAGCTGCCAGATATAACCCATTAGCAAAAAGGAATAACCAAACAATAAAATAGCATACCAGAGGCTGCTCCCAGTCCTAATAGCCGACTATGGAATTTGAACACTAAGAGAGGATAATTCTGGTACGGATGGTGATGCCACTACCTTTTAATGAGCTAAAGCTAAAGCTAGTAGTACTTAACTATAGAGAATATGAATCAACAGATGGTGATTTTCACTGCTTAATGATGCATTGGCTGACTGATTGACAATCCTTAAAATCATGCATTTCGAACCGTTAGAATTACCTATTCATATGTATGACTGGAAAATGGCATTGACAATAGACGTGCTAGCTATTTGTAAGGCATAGCCCAACCGGTCACATTAATAAATACTATACCGATGTATTACCAACACCAAACTCTAGCTTATACACTCAACTACGCTAGCCTAACCTAACACTATAATATATCTGTTTGAACTTAATTTCCCACAGGCACTCAATACAATTGCGATGGGATGACGCCTATGTAATATAAGCGCCGCGTTATATCAGTTAGGTATAGTTTTATTTTTTCAAAGAGGATAATGAATTCCTCCCAATTGAAAAAGAAAAGATTTTCAATTCCAAATTTTTACTTTTACGGTCATCCCGTAAAACCTAAATTGAAAATACAAACTGAAATAAAGATGCACAGAAAAAACAGAAAAATAAGACCATCACTGGGAATCGAACCCAGGTCCTCGGTAATCCGTACCGCGTGCTATACCGCTAAAAGAGTAATTATTACCATCCTCGTCATTTAATACTAACAATTTGATCCAAGTTGGTCGAAAAATAAGTCTATTATTATTTATCCTTATCGTTACTAATATTGTAAATACAAAAATAAATCTGTCAATCTGTGTTCACACCTAAACCGCATGACCAATTCCGATGAAATTTGATATGAAGATAGTTAAAAACGCTGGGATGGACTAAAGATAGTTTTTATTCTGGAAAATTGCATAGAGACCAATGTAATTAGGGCAGTAGGTTATTTTTGAAATAGACTGCTGGATTACGAACAAACCTAGTGCCCATACAATCTAGGTATTCGGATCGATGATGGGCGCCAGGGCGTTGCTTGGTAACCATCCACGCCGAAACAAACGCCTACTTAGCCATGCTTACGTATAATTAGATCCTTCGTACAGTCGCCATCAGATATTTCGGAGCGGCCAAGGTGACAAAAATATCGATACACTAGCGCTTACCCGCGGCGTCGCACGCGTAAATCATTAGATACAGCAATTGAATTGAAATTCCGGGATTTAATTAAATTCACGTGGGAATTTCCTAAAATTACATCGTGGTTTTCATTGACATTATATTATTTATAACACCCATAATAATAAGTAACACCCATGCCAAATTTCATGACTCTAAGCCCAGCGGTTGTTATTTTGCAATTTTATTCCTATCCCGTGGGAATATCGGGACAAAAAGTAGCCTATGTGTTATTCCAGATGTCCAGCTATATACGTACCAAATATCATGGACTCTTACCCCAGCGGTTGTTATTTCGAGATTTTATCCCTATCTCGTGAAAGTATCGGGATAAAAAGTATCCTATGTTTTAATCCACGTTATAAACTAACTTTTCGCCAAATTTCAACCAAATCCATCAAGCCGTTTCAGCGTGAAGAAGCAACAAACATACTCACTCACTCACTCACAAACTTTCACATTTATAATATTAGTAGGATATAGGAGGACGATATTTAAGACCACCTTGGCCACTGCGAAATATCTGATTGCAACTGTACAGTCACTAGCACCAATATCTGACACAACTAAGCGTGCATATCGGGTACGATTATTTTTCTATTGCCGGTAGGATGTGTCCGAAATGTCTGCAGGCTCCGCTGGTGCAGCATATTAATGCAGGTGACTGTTACACAGAGCTACGTATTATATCTGCGATACCCGACTATTTCAGACTCTAGCGACGACTTACCGCAATATAAATTCGTATATGTACGCATGTCTGTGTAGTGTGTACGAATCCTTAAGCAGCTTTTAAGGCAACAAGGTCTGAGCCCCTGACTTCTGACGCAGTCAGAGTAACTATCGCATTTGCCACGACGAAGCCAGTATTGGATACCAATTTCACTGGCAACCAGCTCTGTCTTGCTATTTATTGCTCATTAAACAGTTTTTATGATAAGCAGAGGCGTCTTTACCTATAGTGCAGGGTGTGCGTTGCACACGGGCGCAGCGGTGTTAGAGGCGCCGGTCGCGGCACTTTATACCTATTCCATTTTGACCGCGCGCTTCCTAGGTGGCGCTAAAGTAATAAGTAATTGCACACGGGCGCTACGTGGGCTAAAGACGCCGCTGAAGATAAGCCAGTGCTGTCTGCCAGCACTGGCGAGAATAAAGCGCCGGCCTATTTTTCAAGTTTTTTGTTTTTGAATCCAGTTAGCCTTATCTGAAACATCATGGGTCAGACCAGCGCTGGCTTCTCTGGGGAGTGGCGTCAGGTTTACCTACTGGTTCGTCTAAACCTTGCTTAGGATTAAGAACAGTGCACCTGCCACCGGTCAATAATTTCTTGGCCGATGTGGAGAGATTCTATTAAGATAGATAGATAGAATAGTTTATTTCTGCTAAGAGTTACATTTTTAATTTACATTTGTTGTGCCAAACTACAGAGCAGTTTGTCGGCACACCTAACCTATACCTTTAACTTAGAGATCTAAATCTAAGTTCTATAACTAAAATTAGTGCCGGTATTTAGAGTAAAATATAGGTAGAGTCATTCACGATGACGCGTGCCGTGGTTCTTATTACAATGTCATTAATGTCTAATTTTGTCAAAATCACGCGTGTTCGTGGATGGCACTAGGTATTAGATGGCACACTGTTAACATAACAAGTATCAAATAAGGCAGACTTACCTGTATAATTTGCAACTTTAGTTGTTACCGACGCTGTGTTTACTGTTCTATTGTGGCGATAAATTTTTGACGATTTTGCTAATAATAGTTTAATGCTGCCTTGATTGAACACTCGATCAGTTGATAGGAAACCTAAGAAACGAATTCATAGCTGTATTCTGTGATTTCGTACAGATATGGATGCCTGTCTAATTTCCGTTTTTTATCGTGATATCCATAGTGATTATTTGTGTTTAGTTGTGGTTTAACCAAAGACATATGATCCAATGGTCTGCGGCTTTGGTCTGCAAAAGGTCTGCAATGTTGATATTTTGCTAATTGACAGTGGCAGGAGATGTCAACTACAATTACATTCATAATAGACATCCCGTAAAAAGGCTGGACAAAATGATGAGTTCAATTGCAAAAAGAGGGGTGTTATAAGTTTGACCGCTATGTGTGTCTGTATGTCTGTGTGTCTGTGTGTGTGTCTGTCTGTCTGTGGCACCGTAGCTCTTAAACGGGTGGACTGATTTGAATGCGTTTTTCTTTAATTGAAAGCAGGATTTCTAGCGATGGTTCTTAGATATGTTTTATGAAAATCGGTTCAGCCGTTTTTGAGATATTGAACTTTGAAGTGAAGTCGGGGGTTTTCCAACTTTTTGTTGGTTAGGTTTGGTTAGTTATTACATGTACTGCCAAGGAAATTGTTACTACCTCAATTTTTTTTATTTTTTTGTATTTTCAATTTAGGTTTTACGGGATGACCGTAAAAGTAAAAATTTGGAATTGAAATACAAAAAGATTCCAAAACAATCTTAATTTGATTGCTTAATAACGACATCTCTTGTCCGGGTGAGCGGTTAGTTCCAATGGAATGCCGAAAGTTTCTCGATGAGGGCTACGGTATAGACGTCGCTAGCGTCACTGCTTCAGTGGCTAAATAAGAAACAAACAAGCTGAGATATGTGGTGCATACGGGAAATTCGTGTCTGTGCCGTTGACCAACAGTGGTGTAGCGGTATAGCACGCGGTACGGAATACCGAGGACCTGGGTTCGATTCCCAGTGTTGGTCTTATTTTTCTGGTTTTTCTGTGCATCTATATTTCAGTTTGTATTTTCAATTTCGTTCAGAAATTTATCGTGAGTAGAACCCATCGTGGTATGTGATTCAGTTTCCTCGGCTGCACTTTTGAAGCTGGTTTATCGTAGCATCATCATAATTGTTATTATGTTAAAGACGATTCTGTAAATGATACCGCAACCGCCAACGAAACAATACAACTTTATGATAAAATTGACATCAATATTGTTACGATTACCATTTAACTAATTTGTAATAAATTATTTAAAAAAAAATCACTTTATTTACTTAGATACCTATAGGTACTCTTTAGGCTTCGGCTCCTCTGAGGAGGAGACGAGCGGAGCGGAGAGGAGACGTGTAGGGATTGAGCAATCATAACATCTCGTCTCATCTCGTCTTCCGAGATGTGGATTTCAACTAATTGATTGGTGGATCCTACGTCTCCTCTCCGCTCCGCTCGTTTCCGCCTCAGTGGAGCCGCAGCCTTATTATCGCACGCTACATAACCGGCAGGCCTACTACGAAACTCGAAACTCGAAGTTCGTGTCGTGCGGTTCCTCTGACACTTATACTATTTAATACGAGAGCGAGAGGGACGGTACGATACGAACTTCGAGTTTCGGGTTTCGTAGTAGCCCTGCGGGTTCACTCACTCACATGCATTTTTGACTGTGGCAATTTTTAAACCCCGACGCATAAAAGCGTTTTCACATTATCCAATCCGATATCGGCATCGGACGACGATACGATATCGGGGCAAATAAAATGTATGTAATATTATGTACCTGTCTTTCACATTGTCCGGCCCGATATCGGATATCGGAGCCGACACCGATACGTTCACGGCACCATCGGACGCCCGTGGGCTGTCGGATGGTAAAGTTTGTATGTATGCGTGTATCTAAATTGTCTCTGTGTGCGTAGAGCCGGCCGTATCGCAACGATTTTATCGGAAATATCGAAAGCAGCATATGGTGTCGGCTATCGGATGTCGTCTATCGTCGTCCGATACCGATATCGGATTGGATAATGTGAAAACGCTCTAAAGAGGGGTTTTAAAAGTTTGACTGCTGTTTGTGTGTGTCTGTGGCATCTTAGCTCCCAAATGGATGGAACGACTTTGATGTGATTTTTAGATTGAAGGCCAGCCTCGAGATGGTTCTTATCTTAGCTAAGTTTCATTAAAATCGGTTTAGCCGTTTTTGAGATGTCGGTGTTTGAAGTGACAATATGGGGATTGGGGGGTTCTCCAACTTTTCTAAGTTGGTTAGGTCATATCATTACGGTATTGATATACATACGGTATAATATACGGTAACCAGTCTATTTTTTTTTGTTCAACCTAAGTGAGGTGGCCTAATTACTACTACGAAGTGTAAAATCCGAACTTCGTATCTTGCCGTTCCGATGACGCTAATATTATTTAATACGACAGTGGAGGGATTATGGTACGAATGAACTTGGATTTTCGAATTTTGTAGTAGCCCCCTTGTGTTTCAACAGATTAAGATTGATTAAGATTATACAGTCTCTTCGATTAAGATTAGTAGATTGTTCAACAAGGGACTAAAACAAGCCATAGTGTCACGAGATGTTTAACCACTCGAGCAGAGCGAAAATGGCTATAGTTCGAGTGACTTTATGGTTGTTTAGTCTCGCGTTTAGGGGTTCCCAACGTAAATTAAGAAAAAAAATACTTTAATCCCTAGGGAATAAAAAGGAGCTATAGTCCCGATATGCAGAGACTAATTAAGAAACATTTTAAGAGCATGAGAAGTGAAAAAAATATTATTATAATAGTAAAGTACTCTGTGGTACCATCAGTCTCATTTTAAAATTGTCAACTAAAACCGCCGCACGCGCTTACTTCACATGACATGACATCCACAAACTTGTTACCAGTGTTATAAAAATATTTATTTACTACATAAAACAGCAAAAAGTGCACGAAAAAGGAACTTTAGTTTTAAATAACTATATTGTTTTTTTTTCATCAAAAATAATAACAAAGACTCACTCATTTAATTTCTTTCTTTTATATTGTATTCTGTGTGATAGCAGTATGAACATTGAAGCTTTTCTTGTTGTTGTTTCTTTAAAAACATATGGCTCTGTCCATTGGAAGACAATTTTGCCAGTGGAGTGGAAGCTTTTCTTGAAAAGCGAAAGAAAAAAGATGTCAGTGTCAACATGGCGTCAACGTGGTGTCATACTGACAGACACTGACAGATAACGCTTCTACCCTTTCCTTTCCTTGCAAAACAAAACAACAAATTTTATTCTTATTTATTTACCTTCTTTACAGCGAAAAACATTTTACCTCCGTGTTATATACTCCCTTCAGTTTTAATTAACACCTAGCGTGTTCCAGTATTTTTTAATGTAATAATGAATAATCAAAAACCTACGTTTTTCTATGAACTGTGTAGACTTTGTTTAGCGGCCGAAGGTATCTGCGATATATTTGAGACCGAAAACTTGCTTCAAGATATTTACGCGTGTACTGGTGTCATAGTAAGTATACAAACATGGAACGTCTTTTCAATTTTATTTAAGGGTTAGTTCAGGCTTACTGCCAAAACGAGGTCAACCAAATAGAAACACAGTAATTCATCCCCATATGCTACTTATTTTCCATACCAATTTGAAGTTACCATTAACCGTGGAAGAGTTCCGCCCTGCGGAGGAGATCCTGGCCGGACTACCAGAATGTCACTGCTAGCTAGATAGATTGTATTGTCACCACTTACAAAATTATGTCAAATTTCAAGTCAATCTAGTTCACAGGAAGTGGGTCAAATTTAGCTTCCAAGATTTGACCAAATAATCAAACAGGACAAGCTGAATAAAAGCTTGTAAAAATTTAAATTTTATAGCATTACTTTGTTGTCCATCTGAGTTGTGATAAAATCAAACTTCTAAAACACATTCAAATGATAGAGTTATTAAAAAAGATAGGAGATGGGCCGAATGTGGTTTGAACCGAATACAAACTTCGGCCAAACATTTGGTAAAAATAAAATTGGGCCAAATTTCAGCTAAACTTCTAGTAAATTGTTGAAAATACCCTTTAATAATTAAAAATAACTACTTACTTAATATTTTTCAATTTGAAGCTTGAACAAATTGTGAAACAAAAAAGTTTTTTTTTAATTCAATTTACGAATTGTAATCAAGATTTATTTATTATACAAGTTTATTAAAAGTATAGATACTAAGTTTATTCCATTTTTGTTGCATTTTTTACTGATGTGACAGACATGTTTTCTTTTATATTCCGTCGAAATAGCACAAGTAGGTTCTTTTTTTCTAGTGCCAAATGTTCGGCCCAAGCTGCGGAAATTCGGCTAAATCGAATGTAAAACAATCTTTTAGTAAAAATTGCTGGGGAATCAAAAAAACCTCTGGTTGTCATAGATACTTCGTATGAAGGCATGGGTGCGTTTACAGGGAGTGTACTGCTTTTTGCAATTGTATGGAACTGTCATCCATATCCGGGCCATTCTCTTATAAGTTGTACCCAAACTTTTTTTCTGGGATTTTGAAATTTTTATGTTATATCTACTCGGAATCAGGAGTACTATTGATTTTAATAGGAGAAAAAAGTGTCCAAAAATGTTGTATTCCATTCTGTTTCCTTTCCCATTATACACTTGTATGAGAGTAACGGAACGGAATTACAAAAAATATATGCAAATTTTGGGACACTTTTTTCACCTATTAAAATCGATAGTACTCCTGATTCCGAGTAGATATAACATAAAAATTTCAAAATCCCAGAAAAAAAGTTTGGGTACAACTTTTAAGAGAATGGCCCATCCTCAGGTTAATAATTTAATTTGAAATCCTGGACCGTGTAAGAGGCATGAAATGAAATACATTTGCTTTAATATAATTATGTTCTATTGTTACAGATCTTTGTTTCTGACAAATTACCTCATAAAATTTGCATTAAATGTTTAGAAATCATCAAGAATGCAAAAGAATTTAGAATGTTTGTCAAGCAAAATGATATGCATTTAAGGTCAATGTTCACTGGTGATCCACAAGTGGACATTATTAAGGTAAAATCAAGACTTTGGTTATGTTGTTTGAAATAAATCCTTTTGACCTTTATGGCATTTACTAAAGAAGCATAAAATCAATGAAATATTTTATTTGCAAATTCAGTACATACAAATGATAATTAAATGAAACAAACAATAACAATCTTACAACTTATACATAAATTATCTTACATATTAACAACAATAGGTACTTTAGGTAAGTATAGTCTCCATCAGATATTTCAGAGCGGCCAAGGTGGTCAAAAATATTGGAACTTACACTCTATAATTAAGGTATTAGAGTTTAGATTTCATGTTTTGATATTTTTGATCACCTTGGCCGCTCCGAAATATCTGATGGCGACTGTACATAGATTATCTTAAATACTAACAACAATACTTTAGGTAAATATTGTTGTTAGTGTGTAAGATAGTCTGTGTTTAAGTTGTTAGATAGCTTTTCAAGTAGTTATAGTTGAGGGGGGGGGTTGTGGCAAGCCATAATGCAAGGATTTTCAGTGTGGCCCTTTTATGAAGACATGTTTCTGTTACACATGGCCCTTGAAAATTGGTTTATGACGACGCCAGCGGCAATGACAACTGAATTTTCAGGTTACAAACATGCAGTATGATAGATATTGCACATATGCAACTTGCCTCATGTATTGGAGCCCTGTCTTAACAACACTTTATTTCGCGTTCCAGACAATCGCCTGTCACACTCCCAGTAAACCTGAAAATAAATGTGAAGAAGTGAAAAGTACTTATTTTGAATATGGAGACAAAGACACTGACCAGATTAAAACGGAAACAAATACAAAATCAAATCAAAGCTTCCTTGAGGTAAGCTTGAGTTAAGCTAAAAAATATAAACTGCAAGGTCTTGCTTGAATTTTTATTCATTCTATTTCATTTATTTATTGTATAAGTCTATTTATATAAGTGTTAGAGACAGCGATGGGAGGATGTTTAAAAGAGGTGTAAGGGGTGCACTTGCATAAAAAGTACACAGTGCAAGTCCAATTTATAATGTCCAGGATTATAGGTTTGTATGCACATCCCCGGAAAATAATCACGCTGGCAAGCGCGCTCAGTGTATTTATTATACCTAATTATTATTTGAAAATCTTTCAGTGACTTCACTTGATTTATCTGTTGTTTATTTATTAAATATTATTTTTTTACAGGCAAGTCCTGTGGTTGTCCAAACGATATCTTTAAGAAAAGATTTATTTTATTCTTCATCAGTACCATCAAGTTGTGAATCTCAAGTAAGTGTAAAATTAAGTAATTTACTATCTAAGCCAATAACGTGTAATTACTAGGTACTAAAAACAGTTTTTGTTAAAAGTTACATTTACAATAAGTACTTACTTTGTTAGCTGACTGTACTTGCATTGTCGTCCAACTTAGAACGGTGTAAACCAAATTTCAAGTATTAGAAAAGCTATGTCAACACAGTAGCTTTTGCTTGCAACTCTGTCTGCAAAGAATTCGTTTATCATGCAACTGCAGGAACTACGCACTTTTCCGGAATAAAAACTATCCTATGAACTTCCCAAGATCCCAAACTACCTCCACACCAAATTTCATTTAAATCGGTTCAGCAGTTAAGCATGAAGAGTTAAAAGACAGACAGACAGTTACTTTCGCATTTATTATTATACAAAGAAACTAACAAATAAATGCTGGGAAAAATAGGAGAACTAACTTCTAGAATACCCAACCTACCTATATCCTGTCTTTTAATTTCAAGTAGAGCCGACCATTGCATGTGGGTTAAATTCCAGTTTCAAGTTTTGACCCACACTAACATGGTAAATAAAATAGTAGTTTTCTTTTTCAGAGCCCGATAAAAACAGAATTTTATCAAAAAACAGATCATAATTTCTCCCTACATACGTCCCACTGCAGGGCACAGGCCTTCTCTCAGAATGAGAGGTCACAAAAAGCAGATACACTTGTTAAATTATTAGAAGAAAAGGTTAATATGGAAAATATTTCTGAAAACATTAAAACAGGTAAAGATGAAGCTACTCAGTATATTTGTGATGTAAGTATATTAGTGTATTTTTTTATGCACGTCATATTATATTACCTAGGGGAAGGTAGCCTAAAGCGGGTAAGCGCTTTTACACAGTAGTAACAAACATTAGTGTCAATGTGTGCATGCGTCGCGAGTGACCGAAGGAGCATTAGTTTCAACCACTTCCACTCGGACGCCATGGTCGCGTATTAGTTAGCAACAAAAGATTTTTACTAAAAATCAACAGGATAAGTGTCGTCTGATTAGTGAATAATGTTTATGAGCATTCTGATGTTACTATTAAAGTTTCATTTTAGTATTATTTAACTTTGAAATGAGATAAAAAACCGGCATGATTTTGCTTTGTTTTTAAAGATATTATTACCCAATAAAAAAGTGTGCTCTTGGGCAAAGCGGGTTACAGTTACATAAAATACATATGAATGGATAAATATATACTTAAAACCATATGAAACACCCAAGACTCGTGAACAAACATTCGTATTTTTTATATAAACATCTGCCCCGACCGGGGATCGAAACCGGGACCTCAAGCTAGAACAAAGAAAACGATAAATAAAAAAACCGCAAAGAGAAATTGCCTATGTATAAAATAGAATTTGAAAACTAATAAAATCCTTACTTTTCTTCTTAAAATATTGTTTTTGAGTGTAGGCCCCTATTCGGGCAAAGCGGGTTTTAGAAGAGGGTTTTTGTTTTTGTTATTTTATAAAAACTTGATAAGAAATACCTATAGAAGTTGTTTTATTTTCAAGTAAGATAAATAACCTACCAAATTTTGTAAAATATCTTTACATTATTTGATCATAATTTCCGTTTTTGTACCCAGCACCTTAGCTTACCCGCTTTAGGCCACCTTCCCTTACGTGGCTGCAGCGCAGTAGTTCCAACATTCCAACAAAAATCACCTTGGATGAGCCGAAGTTTCCATAACTTTCATAATAGACATACCTACATATTTAGGTTTAAAAAGGTGAAATGTTTTAAAGAATGTCTTCTTTTGATGTTTTATGCAGTTTATGCTTTATGATCTCGTCCATAGTGTTAATAATTTCTTGACAAAACTGATTTCTTGTCAATTTCCTGACGGGACAACTTTTTGAGAAATACTCATCTATCCTATCTTTTGGTTTCAAGTTGATCTGACTATTGGAAGTGGATTAAATTCCTGTCAGTTCCAAGTTTTGACGCCCACTGGCACGGTAATTAAAGTAGAAGTTTTCTTTTTCAGAGCCCAACCAAAACGGAGTTTACTAAAAAAGCAGATCCACATGTTGAATTATTAGAAAAAAAAGTGAAATTAGAAAATATTTCTGCAAAAATTAAAACTGATAACGATGAATCTACTGAGTATATTTGTGGCGTGAGTATCTTAAGCGTATTTTTGTTTAAATGCACGTCATATTCATATTACCGCACGCACTGCCGCACGGTATTTCCGACATTCCAACAAAAAATACCTTGGATGAGCTATAACTTTCATAAATCTTAAGCAGCGTTTCCACCAGAGATGCGACGATGTGTTGCGAGATATTTGTTTTTCATTAACTAATATAAACGCTTCATTTATCTCGCCTCACTCCGCTCAGCTGTTTCCACCGGAGATGTGCTGCGCGAGGATGTGTAAATGAAGCGTTTCTATTGGTTAATGAAAAACATCCCTAGCAACACATCCTCGCACATTATTGGCGGAAACGCTGCTTCATACTAAATAAACATTCACATTTATGTAAACAAAGACTATTTGTTTATTCTTCCACGAAGGCGACGCCGCGGGCATTACTGAGCTAAATAAAAACGTAGACAATAGTAAAATATTTTTTCAGGTGTGTTCAAAATCTTTCGAGACCTATAAGAAGTTTTACTTGCACCAGCGGCTGCATAATAAAACGTTGCTCTGTCCGCTGCACCCTTGCGGCAAGAAGTTCGCGACCAAAGGCGACCTCGAGAAACACGTCCGCACTCACACGGGCGAGAAACCATATGTATGTGGCTTTTGTAAAAAAGGATTTGCTCAGAGAGTGTCTTTGAGGTATCATGTGGTAAATAGACATCCAAAGGATCCTGTGGAGAGTGACAGTGTAAAGACACCTGCGTTAATATCTGCCACAGAGGATCATACAAAAATATCTGACACGTCCTACCGGCTTTAGAAATAGAGTCGTGTCAGAGATTTATGCACGTTTGTGTCAGATATTGGTGCTCGTGACTGCAGGGCTACTACGAAACACGAAACTCGAAGTTCGTATCGTACCGTCCCTCTCGCTCTCGTATTAAATAGTGTTAGAGGGACCGCACGACACGAACTTCGAGTTTCTTCTTCGAGTTTTTTCTGAGACAGAAAAAACTGGTATCGAGTATCTATTATGATTTCGAGTACCTACGTTAGACAAGGCCTGTCGCTTATATTATTTAGTACGAGGGTGAGAGGGACGGTACGATACGAACTTCGATTTTCGAATTTCTTAGTAGCCCTCCTGGTGTTGGCCCGTAAAGTTTACCAAAGGAGCTTACGCTAGCTCGGCTGTTTCGCACGTGAATAATCACAAGCATCTTTCGACGGGTCTTCGATTCAACATCGTACATAACATTTTATGAAATTAGAATATTTCTTAGAATGTCATATTATACGAGGTTGAATTAGAAACCCGTCGCTTTGTCCTCCATTGGTCACTTTTGTGCAATGTAGTTTAAGTAAAAGGTGGCAGCTTTGAATATTAGCGAATCAACATGTTGCTTACAAACAATCGAAGACAACGATCATACCGCAATCATGATCTTAAGTAAATTTAGAATAGGTTACATTTACATCATCATCATCATCATCATCATGATGATATTTATAGCGACAAGGTTCCACCCTGGTATAGGTAGTGCCACGAGAGTTGAAGTATAATGATTACACACACAGCTACGACATGTCGTGTAATGACAGCAGGATTTTGACATTTATTCATTCATTTAATTCATTCTCCTTTTGTGCAATCAGTTCTTTTTGTAGCTGTGTGTGTAATCATTCACTTCAATACTCGTGGCGCTATCTATTTATAATTTAGTTACTCAGATCCTTAATAAGGTGCTACAATAAAATATTAGATTAAGATTGATTTGGTGAAGTATTTATTTTGTAGTCTTTAAGTCAGCCGTTGAACGCTTACTTCAAACCTTTTTCACAATGAGGGCTATCGCGAATGAATTCGCCGCTAGAGGCGCTAGTGTAGCGTGAGGTCTCCGAAATGTCAAAGCTCATAGTTTTTGGGTGAGCTACGCGGGTTTATTTATAATTAGAATAATTTTGGGAATATTTTGCATTACCTGAAATTAATTAAGGCAATTATGCGTTACGGGGCAATGAATGTCTGTGTTTTGAGACAGTTTTGTCTTTTGGAAACTTTTGTCCTCCCTTTTTTTCCGAACAAAACGGGACTAAGCAACACTGTGGTTGCTGGATATTTTTATGGTACGGTTTTAAGGTGTTTTAAATATGATTTTAATCTAAACTTTGTTTTAACGCCCGTAATAACAGACTCTGAAAGCCAAACTTAAAAACCTCACGCAACAGTGCGCCATCTAGTGAGACAAAAAACGATAGCCCTCATTATTACGTTGCGCGGCTATAGTTACACTACGTCTATTACGGACTTAGTATACAGAGTGATTCGAGAGACGTGATCAGGACGTGGCAGGACCAACCCTACACCCTCAGTAATTTAATTTACATTGGCGTCTATGTACCTTACGGCACTAGGCTGGCTGTTTAGAACAAAATGCGCGGCGCATCAGTCTTAATCATACTTTGACACAGCTCGTCACGGACGTCAACAAACTATAGTAAAAGGTTCACATATCCGCGCTGTGAACAAATTTTGTGCGCCGTTTTGATATAAGAAACATGCAGTCTATACATAGATGTCGATGGTCATTTATTAAGTAAAACCCTCCCACACTTTGAATTACAAAGTAATTATGCACTTATCAAATAATTTAATAATTTTTGTTTGCAACAGTTAAAAATAAAACGTTGATCTCACTAATACTCGTACTGGTACGATATAAGTAGCCTTAACTAACTGAATCCGGTAGGATTGATCCTGCTCACGTCTCCCAATTCACCCCTAATGTGAATTTATATATCATATCTTCACTACTTAAAAAAAAATCTCGTACCTTGAAATAGATAATTTTCCGAGTGAACATTATGAACATTACGTCAAGGTTCAATTTCGTAGACAAATTGATTTTAGATAAGAGATTTTTTCAAAGAAGTGACTATATGTATCTCTTCCCTAATCCACGCGTGTGCGTGTCTAAGTATAGAGATAAATGCCAAAAATTATGATCCCTTCAACTTGCTAATTGAAAAGTTAGAATTATAGTCATACTTGTTAGAGACAAAATGCTGCACTTCGTGAAGAAAGCAAGCCGCTTTGCACAGTGATAGTACAGACTAAACTGAGTGATTTGACTCGCAGCAGCGGAAGTTTCACCCCTTAGGAACAGAGATGGCGCCACTTCTTTAAAAAATATTTCAAAAAATTCTACAAGCTAAAGTAATAGACCGATTTCAATGTTTAATATCTCAAATGAGAGCCTATTATATACGTTACTTATAAAAAAATACAAAAAAAATATTTACAAAAAACTTTTGTCAAAAAACGCCATCTTAAGGTTTTTTTTCTTACCTGATTTGTAGTTTTTACTTGATTGCTTAAAAAAACTGTATGCAACATGAATGGTTTAATGCATATACATATTACTGAGTACATAACAAGTATTTAAAAAAAAATCGACACCGATACCTATCATATTTCACGAAATATGAGAGTTTAAATGTGAGCACAAATTTCGTTAAAAAAAATCAATAAATTCTACAAGCTAAACGAATAAACCAATTTAAATGTTTAATATCCCAAATTAAAGCTCATAAAATTTATTATGTAGATAAAAATATTAAAAAAATATTTACTGAAAACTTTTGGCAAAAAACGCCATCTTAAGTTTTTATTTCTTACCTGATTGGTAGTTTTTACTTGATTGCTTAAGAACATTGTATGTTGTATGCAACATGAATGGTTTAATGCATACTTATATATATTTCTGAGTAAATAACAAGTATTATAAAAAAAACCCGACACCGATACCCTTCATACTTCACGAAATATTTAAGTTTAATTGTGCACGCTTTTCTTACAAATAAATTTCAACGAAATCTTCAAGTGAAACTAGTACTCTGATTTTAATGTTTAATGTTAAATGAAAAGAAGAACGAAATTACCTAATTTATTAAAAAAAAAAGTTTTTTCCTGGTGTTACGAAAGAATATAATTACTTTAAAATTAGTAATTATTAAGGCAAAAATAAAAACTATACCGTTTCCGGCATAGTTGGTTCTGAGATGTAATATATATATTGCTTAGTAGTTGGCGAATTTATTTAAAAATTAGCTTTTTATCTGATAGGTAGGACTACAGCTTATAGATATGTCACATTTGAAATAAAAGACTGAACATCAATGTTTATCAAATATTTAAATTAAAACCTATAAGTCCTCTTCGGGTTCATCGGCAGATGTAGAACTGAAAAGGAAAAGTCGTTTTGAAGTACTTGTGCTATTCCAATACTACAAAATCACAGATCTTTTAGACACGGACTGTGTTGCTGTAATTACTGTTGAATTATTTTTGTGCCTAGTTGATTACCATTAGATCTAAAATTTTGTGCCTACCTGTGGAAATCAGTAGTCAGCATACAAAATAACCCTGCATTGAATATTATATTAACTTACTTTTGATTTGTACAGCCACCTTTGCAGGATTTACACTGGGCAGTGCATGGTAACCTGACCCGACGACACCCACAACGCATGGTATCGCAGCCAGATTTGCAGCCACAATGGTCCAAGAGGCTTAATTGCGACCAAATCGCTGTAACTGCCGACAATTCTGGAGTCCTTCTCTTTTGCCTTAGTCCATCCCCAAGAAGATGGACATGGTATGGACATGCTCTCTATAAACATACACTGCGTGCAGCTTACCAAGCGGGCCAAATATGGAGAAACGCTCTGAAACCAGAAGTTTCCGTACCATGTCCATCTTCTTGGGGATGGACTAAGGCAAAAGAGAGTTGGCAAAAGAAAGTAAGCCTCTTGGACCATTAAGTATTGTGGCTGCAAATCTGGCTGCGATACCATGCGTTGTGGGTGTCGTCGGGTCAGCTTACCATGCACTGCCCTGTGTAAATCCTGCAAAGGTGGCTGTACAAATCAAAAGTAAGTTAATATAATATTCAATGCAGGGTTATTTTGTATGCTGACCACTGATTTCCACAGGAAGGCACAAAATTTTAGATCTAATGGTAATCAACTAGGCACAAAAATAATTCAACAGTAATTACAGCAACACAGTCCGTGTCTAAAAGATCTGTGATTTTGTAGTATTGGAATAGCACAAGTACTTCAAAACGACTTTTCCTTTTCAGTTCTACATCTGCCGATGAACCCGAAGAGGACTTATAGGTTTTAATTTAAATATTTGATAAACATTGATGTTCATAGTCTTTTATTTCAAATGTGACATATCTATAAGCTGTAGTCCTACCTATCAGATAAAAAGCTAATTTTAAAATAAATTCGCCAACTACTAAGCAATATATAATACATCTCAGAACCAACTATGCCGGAAACGGTATAGTTTTTATTTTTTGTCTTAATAATTACTAATTTTAAAGTAATTATGTTCTTTCGTAACACCAGGATTTTTTTTTTTAATAAATGAGGTAATTTCGTTCTTCTTTTCATTTAACATTAAACATTAAAATCAGAGTACTAGTTTCACTTGAAGATTTCGTTGAAATTTATTTGTAAGAAAAGCGTGCACAATTAAACTTAAATATTTCGTGAAGTATGAAGGGAATCGGTGTCGGGTTTTTTTTATAATACTTGTTATTTACTCAGAAATATATATAAGTATGCATTAAACCATTCATGTTGCATACAACATACAATGTTTTTAAGCAATCAAGTAAAAACTACCAATCAGGTAAGAAATAAAAACTTAAGATGGCGTTATTTGCCAAAAGTTTTCAGTAAATATTTTTTTAATATTTTTATCTACATAATGAATTTTATGAGCTTTAATTTGGGATATTAAACATTTAAATCGGTTTATAAGTTTAGCTTGTAGAATTTATTGAATTTTTTTTAACGAAATTTGTGCTCACATTTAAACTTTCATATTTCGTGAAATATGATAGGTATCGGTGTCGAATTTTTTTTTAAATACTTGTTATGTACTCAGTAATATGTATATGCATTAAACCATTCATGTTGCATACAGTTTTTTAAGCAATCAAATAAAAACTACCAATCAGGTACGAAAAAAAAACTTGAGATGGTGTTTTTTGCCAAAACTTTGCAGTAAATATTTTTTTTATATTTTTTTGTAAATAATAAATGTTATGAGCTTTTATTTGGGATATTAAACATTGAAATCGGTTTATTAGTTTAGCTTGTAGAATTTTTTGAAACATTTTTTAAAGAAATTTGTGCTCACATTTAAACTTTCATATTTCGTTAAATATGATAGGTATCGGTGTCGAATTTTTTTTAAATACTCTTTATGTACTCAGTAATATGTATATGCATTAAACCATTCATGTTGCATACAGTTTTTTTAAGCAATCAAGTAAAAACTACAAATCAGGTAAGAAAAAAAACCTTAAGATGGCGTTTTTTGACAAAAGTTTTTTGTAAATATTTTTTTTGTATTTTTTTATAAGTAACGTATATAATAGGCTCTCATTTGAGATATTAAACATTGAAATCGGTCTATTACTTTAGCTTGTAGAATTTTTTGAAATATTTTTTAAAGAAGTGGCGCCATCTCTGTTCCTAAGGGGTGAAACTTCCGCTGCTGCGAGTCAAATCACTCAGTTTAGTCTGTACTATCACCGTGCAAAGCGGCTTGCTTTCTTCACGAAGTGCAGCATCCGGCCAAAAAATGGCCTTAACAAGTATGACTATTAGTCTTCTTTGATTGATTAAAAAACAAAAAGATAGCAATAAATATGTTGTTTCTACATATGCATTTACTCTGACTTCCTTTACCATGAAGTGTATTTAAGTGTATACTTGTAGATGCATTTATAAGAACAGCGCTATAAGTGAGATGGTGAATCACCATTTTTCATGTTAACTTATTAAATAAAACGTTTAAAATGTAAAATAAACAGTTTTATTTCGTTACTGTGATTATTGTTTAACATAGATATGTATTACTATTTCGTAGGTACATTTATAAATATTTACACTAATGGTTTACCTAATTTACAATCCTACAATTCATTAGCTTCGATACACTCATAAGAATAATAAGTAAGATTTTTTTTCTCCAAAAGTGGGGATAATATACATTGACCTCTTCACCAGTATTTAAAACAAGTTAGACAACATTGGTTAAAACTAAAAAATGCTGAAAAGTTCCACATCCTCTGGACCACAAATATCACAGCTGCATTATTGCAAGCACTTTCATATTTCGCCATAGTTTTTTTTTTAATTATTTGATCAAAAAGCATGAAAATTCGAAATGTGTGCAGAAATACCAAGTATTTTTAGCCAATACAACACAAAAAACAAGCTCTGCTGGGATCCTATGATATTTATTTATTTAAATCAAGTAACTACTGGGCCCAGTTTTTCGAAGCATATAAGTCTAATAATATTAGTGTTTCGTCTCATTTTCTCATATAATTTATGAGACAAAACACTAATATTATTAGACTAATATGCTGTGAGAAACAAGGCCCTGGACCATTTTTACCAGTAACAATAGATTAACCTGTCCCTAGCCTTCTTTTTGGCATCACTGATATCCGTCACTTAAACTTAGTCGACAAGTGGTGGAGGCCCTAAATTGGCAACATAGTTAAATGAACCGCAGCTATTGGTCACAGTGGGTCACAAAGGCCAGTGTTGCCAGTTTTGTCCTGTAAAATGTAACTTGTAGAGTTGCGGTGAAACGGGTACAGGTTTAGTTCAAAAGTCAGGTGCATTTAATGAGGGTAATAGTGAAAAATGACAACCTATTAATTGGTACAGGAATCAACTGCCATATGCGGCTCATACAAACATTCTTTTTCCGATTCAGAATTCAGACTGTCTAATACACAATTAGGCCGCTGATCCGAATTGCGACTGCACTCATAAAAGTTTTAAATAGGGCTTAGGTCTTAGAAAAGGCTATAGTCTTCCAAAAGCTAAAGCCGTTTATTAAAATTAAATAGTTTATATTATTGTTTTTTTTTTCATTATATTTAATGTTAATCTGTATTAAAGTATTTATTGTATGGGCGTGTTGCATATTATATTTATTATTATCTTATATTATAAATCTATAGCCTTTTTTAAGACTCCAGCCTTCGATCCCGCCGGCTCTTCAAAACCTATTAAACTCAACTCTAAAAAGAACGCTAGAGTTTTAAATTTTTAGCTACGAGTAAAAGGCTCGAGTCTTTAGGAACACTACCAGCAGTCAATAAATCCTAGATCTTTACCAGATTCTTATAAATTTCTTCGCCAGCCGCATTTCAGAGCAGATTTTTTTAGTCCTTACATCAATACCTTTTGGCCGCGAAAATTTAAAATATTCGTAATGTACCAAATAACATTTCTTTTCCAAATTACATTATGATGTAGTAGCGTCGCCGGACGCCAATAGCCATGACTGTGCTGGAACTGCAATCGATCCTATAATAGTCATTTCATTTTTTTCATCACACTTGCTCGTAAACAGTGTCGAAACATGCAGGCTACCTTGGCTGCAACCCCCCAAATGAAACCCTCGACCTTAATGTGCTTGTCATGAAACCCGTGGTCGGTAAATGAGTCATTGCCCGTACTAATTTTCTTGTCATGAAGCCCAAGGTCGGTAAATGAGTTTGTTACTGCATGGCGTGCTGGTCGGTGGCGCGGAGCTGGCGCTGCCAAGAGCGCAGCCAGCGGTATCGGCAATTTTTGAAAAAATATTCGTTTTTCTTTTACAAATACATATACAATTTTACTCGCAAATGTGATGAAAAACACTGCATGTCGCACGGGCGGTACTAGAATTACGAACATCGACTCATTAAAGTCCTCAGTCTTTGACTTCGGGCTTCTAATATAGACTCTCGTTCGTAATTCCTTATTTACCGCCTTTAAGACACAATGTACTATTACACGGAAGATCATCCAAATACACCACTAAATGGAGGTTTTCAGTTTAAGTGTGCCCTTTACTTTTTATTTTCAGAATTTGGTAATTTTAAGTTCTTACTCAGAATCATTAGCACTATTGGTTTGGACAAAAATAAGTGTCACTATTTTTTGTTACTTGTGACTTTTTCCATACAGTTTGTGGGTCGTCACAAATCGGAACATAAAAATTGTATGGAAAATTGGGCACTTCTTTTTTCTTCGTCAAAATCAAATAGTGTTCGTGATTCCTAGGAAGAAGAACCCAGAATTACCTAAATCGAAAAAAAAAGAAAAGGTACGAAAGGGTTAAAACTAAAACCCTCAAACATCTACTGCGGTACTGTCTATTACAAAGATATTATAATCCAGCTAAGCTAAAGTACTGTAAAGTTTTGTACTTTGGCCGTATCAATGTCTTTTTGTAGTTGACTGTACATAGGGTTATCAGTATGGGTAATATGGGACGCGATTAAATGGCCTAGAAATAACCATTTAATGAGTCAATTAACTTTTTAGTGTAGCTTGTTTCCATGGTAACCTGAGTTACTCATTATGATTTTTAGTGTACAAATCCACTAAAAGTTAAGAATTGTAACCGTTTTAAAGCAATACGGTATTTGACTATTTTGTATATGTTTTATAAATTAAAACTACACCATTCCTGTTATCGAATAGAAAAACAATTTTTAAGCTACCTTTACAAATAACAAAGTTATACAGGTTTGAAATTCAAGATTAGACAGAGACAGACATACTGGCATGTGACGTCACACGCCAGTACCGCCATACTTGCTGCATAGAGAAAACCGTTTGAGAAAGAGACTGGTATAAAGATTTTTCAAAAAAATACTATAAAACCAATTTTCAACCGATTTAAATTTTCTCTTCGCTAAACATTATCTGTATATCTATATTTTCATAATATAATTAAGATATGGCAAAATCAGGAGTTGTCAAATACCGTATTCCTTCATGCTAATAGCATTGCAAACACTTTTCTAAGTAATTGTATCACGGATCCTGAGTTACAGGACATAATAACTATACCCCATTATCAAGCGGGCAGTTTGTTGGCTACCTAACATTAGTTATGTGCAATATAAACTATCCAAGTTTCGACGTTGTAGCTATGTATGGGAACTCCAAAAGTTAGCCATCAGAAAACTAAATTAAAAAAAGCTTAATTTTATATTGACACTAGCTTTTGCCCGCGACTTCGTCCGCGTGGAATAGTAACTTTTGGAAGTATTTAATTTATTTAGGATACCTATTCTGCCAATAATAGCACATAGAAACTTCTACGGTTTACTGAAAATAACCATTTCAATACATTGCTATAAATATAAAGTATTTTTTTTGTTCATCCATCCATCCATGTTCTTTAGTGAAACATAAATATTTTGCGGGTAGCCACATTTTAGCAAAACGACGTGTACTACCCTGGCAACACAAAAGGACTAATTCTTCATAGTGAACTTTTGACACCTTACGTCCTTTATTGTAAGTTAGGAGGGTAGGATTACAATTAAGACGGCATTTTAGCTACACATAGTTCCGATAAATATACTTATAGTCAATTTGTTTGGAATTCCGTAAGAACTTTCATCCCCATATTTTCAAGTAAATAGGTCGTAATTTGAAAAGCGCCGGAACAAATGTTTTTTAGGGTTCTGTTCCTCAAGAGGAAAAAATTGAACCCTTATAGGATCACTTTGCTGTCCGTCCGTCCGTCTTTCTGTCAAGACCCTTTATCTAGCGGAGTATCGGTATCGAGCTGAAATTATAAACCCCTAAACTCAGTCCCGAAAGCTGTGAAAAAATCAAACTTCTAAGTCAAGGCAATCAAAAGCTACAGTCATTAAAAAGGTGTTTTCATACAAATCGCCTTAACAGAAAAAGTTATAGCGCACTGCCGGCTGTCCTAGAAACTTGGAATTTTGCATAGAAGCAGCTTATAGCACAATAAATAAGAAAAATCTGAAAATCATAATTTTTACATGATGACCTCACATTGCGTACATTATTCTTATGAGCTTAGAAGGTTCTGCTAACACTGCATCATCCCCTCTGCTAACATCCCCTCGCAGGTAAAGTTTTCAAATGAAGACATTTTTCATAAACTTTTTTTTTTGCTATTCATCATCATCGATCATCATCACCACAATCACCATCATCATCACCAATCATCATAATCAGCACCACTATCATCACCATCACCATCAATCAGCTCCACAGCCTCCGCTCCGCTCAGCAGCGTCCGCTCCGCTCCACTGCCTCTGCTCCGCTGCCTCCTCTCCACAGCCTCCGCTCCACCAGCCTCCGCTCCGTCAGCCTCCGCTCCACCAGCCTCCGCTCCACCAGCCTCCGCTTCGCTAGCCTCCGCTCCACCAGCCTCCGATCCGCTCAGCAGCGTCAGCTCCGCTCCGCTGCCTCCGCTCTACTTGACTGCCTCCGCTGCAGCCTAGATTGTCTCCGCTCTATCCGTTGCCTCCCTGCCTCCACTCCGATGCCTCCGCTCTGTTCCGCCAGCGTCCGCTCCGCCAGCCTCCGCTCCGCTCAGCAGCGTCAGCTCCACTCCGCTGCCTCCGCTCTACTTCACTGCCTCCGCTGTAGCCTGCATTGTCTCCGCTCCATCCGTTGCCTCCACTCCACTCCGTTGCCTTCTCGATTTATCTTCGAAATGGCGACCTTCCATATACACTTTCATCCCGTATTTCATCCCCTCACAGGTCGAGTTTTCAAAAAAGCTCAACCAAATATCGATTTATTTCTTATTTAGGTGCCTAAATTCCAAGTTTCATGGTTTTATCATCAACAGCGACGAACTTCCACCATATAAACTTTAATCCCCTATTTCAACCCCTTAAAGCCTCTTTTTTGCGATAAAAGATAGCCTATGTTCTTTTCCAAGGTCTATTCTATCTCTGTACCAAATTTCATCAAAATTCGTTCAGCGGTTTAGGCGTGAAAGCGTAACAGACAGACAGACAGACAGACTTACTTTCGCATTTATAATATTATACTAGCTTATGCCCGCGACTACGTCTGCGCGGATCTAGGTTATCGCGCGGTGGCGCCCTCTACCGGAATAAAAGGTATCCTATGTTGATCCTTGGGGTTCAAACTACCTAAATACCAAATTTCATCAAAATCGGTTCAGTGGTTTCGACGTGAAAGGGTAACAGACAGACAGACAGACAGACAGACATACAGACAGACAGACAGACAGAGTTACTTTCGCATTTATAATATTAGTAGGGATTGCACATCATGACCAGGGACCGGCCCGCTATCCCTTACAAAGGGTTTTGTATGGGTTTTGCATAAGGCTTAACTCATCATACCCATTGCCCGACGAAACCCTGTCATTATGCTTTTAAAGCCCTTATATAACGCTAACCCATTTGAGTAATCGGTATTCCAATACCCTTACAAAACCCTTATCATCCGCTCACCAACATCTTGCATATCGCTTATAAGGGTTAGCCTTATAAAGGGCTTCCCTTTTAGCATATAAGCGTGCTAATTTAAATCGTCTACCTGTATGTACATTAGCGTAGATATATACTAATCCTGTCGCTTTCACGCAAGGCTCAACTGCGACATTACTAAAGGGAAAGCTTTATAAAAAGCGCTAAATTATAAGGGTAACCCTTAGGGATTGCAAGGCATATAATGATAGCAGTAAGCAATGAGGGCTATCGTTTTTTGTCTTTCTAGATGGCGCCACTGTTGCGTGAGGTTTTTCAGTGTAGCTTTTAAATTAAAATCATATTTAATACACCTTAAAACCGTACCTTAAAAATATCGAGCAACCACAGTGTTGCGTAGTCCCGTTTTGTTCGGAAAAAAAGGGAGGAAAAAGTTTCCGAAAGACAAAACTGTTTCAAAACACAGACATTCAGGTAATGCAAAATATTCACAAAATTATTCTGATTATAAATAAACCCGCGTAGCTCACCCAAAAACTATGAGATTTGACATTTCGGAGACCTCACGCTACACTAGCGCCTCTAGCGGCGAATTCATACGAGATAGCCAGGGCTAAGTTTTTCGGTAAGGGGTAGTCAAATGAATGGGCTAGCAGTTCAAACTGGAAAGTCTTTGAATGAGTTAGCCGTGTTTAAGGGATGCCCATTGAAAGTCTTTTCTCGCGGAAAGGGTTGTCCGGTCCCTGATCATGACTTCACTAATGTTAGGTAGCCACCAAACTGCCTGCTCGATAACGGGGTCTAATAATAACGTACACTTAAAAGTTCAATGACCCTAATATTAATCGTCGTCCGTGAGTGCGGCGGCGCGGGCAGTTACGAGCGTCAGTGGAACGCGTAGAGCAGCAGAAGGAAGGTGCAGACGGCGACCACTCCGCCCACGATCAGCGAGTCGCGCCGCTTGCGCGCGTTTATACGGTAGATCAGGCTGTTCAGCATAGGGAACCTGGAGACACCAATAGCAAACGATGAAGAAACAGTCAAGGGCGCATTCAGATTTGTAGCCAGGGGGTCACATGGTCGAATTCTAGTTATTTTTTCGCATCGAAACTTATTTTGTTGTAAAATCATATTAATCAAATATTCAATTCTCCTCGTCTCCTCTTTTGTAGCAGAAAGACGTTAATTTTATTAATATCAATTACTTTTGAAAAATTTATATTGTTATAGAATAGACACAGCCCAGGGCTTAGTCATAGGGGGGTAACAACTAAAATAATCCTTCCAGGACTCGATTTGTCAAACAATCTGTACACTATTATAAATGCGAATATAACTGTCTGTCTGTCTGTCAACTCTATTCATGGATAAACCGCTGAACCGATTAAGATGAAATTTAGCATAAAGATTGTTTGAGAACCTGGGAAAGATACTAGGAGAAGAGAATATTACTGCAATTTTATACCGTCAGAGGGCAGCACTAGCACGGTTTACTTATGTTTCGGCGAATAACGTTTGGCAACCTGTTTCATTTCGCAACTTTTCATTTCCCAACTGTTTAATATTTCTGAAACTGTAAATATTTTCAGGATTTTTATAAAACTAACCTAACCTAATCTAAAGGGCTAACACGATGGCCTTGAAATAAATCCTGAAATATTTACAGTTTTAGAGCTTGCGAAATGAAAAGTTGCGAAATGGAACAGGTTGCCAAACGTTACGTTGCGAAAAGGCAGTACTCGTACTAGCACATACCATATGTTTATAATAATATCATATTATTTTAATTAATTTTTTGAAAATATAGCTCTATCGCTACTATCGATGTAAATATCATTTAGTTTGTTACTCATAAATTTAATATGTCATGATTTCTATAGGTATTAATACTCTTTGGGCATTATCTGTCATGGCGACAAAATATAAAGAGAACTGAAGTTGTCATGGCGGTTTCTTTGCGGTTTGTGCTAGTGTCGCCCCCTGCACAGAGCTTTGCGTAATATGCCCTATTCATCGCAGACGACTTCAGGACACTAGCTAGCTTAATATAAAATCACAACGACTGCCTCTATGTTCGTCATATTGGGAAGATCCTTGTCAACAGACAGAGACCATCTCTTTCTGTCATACAGTATAAGACAAGATCGTGAAAGTCGGCGCGTTAGGCTACGTACGAACTATGCGGCCAACTGCGCTCTTTTAGCGCGCCGTCTCTTTCTCAAGCGATACTTTGAAGAGGGACATCGCGCTAGAACCGCGCGGTAGTAGTTAGTACAACTTAATTCAGTTAGCGCATAAAGGACAGGACACAACCGTTACGTTCGAGAGTATGCGTTCAACTGGTCAACGTGAACTTGATTTTAAAATTAGAATGATTTGGTTGGTTATTAGGCGTGGCTAGGACGGCGGACATTGATGATTCAGTGCATTCTTAACGCGAACGGACCGTAGTGCGTACGTGGCTTTAGATAATACGGCCTCAGATTTGTGCTCACCTGTTCGTCATGTCGTTAAATCGTGTTTGCATGCGTTTGAAGGTCTGCCGCTGCGATGTGAGGTGGTCGCGCGCCTCCATCGCGATGTTTATCTGCTCGTCCACTAGGATGTGGGAACTGCAATAGGAACCGACACGTGAGGTCAATGGGGTAGTTGACCCAAAAAAATAAAATTTCAAGATGCGACTCCAAAAACAACTTTTTGATAAATCGATAGTTTGCGTCCCGGGGGGAAGGATGGGATAGTTACTATCCTGGGAAATTGCATAGTTCCCGCGAGATTGCGATAAACAAGTTCTACGTGGCCAGAACCACGAGCAACAGCTATCTAGTATCAAATAAAAATTTAAGCCTTAATAACAACAAGGTAAAAACTTCAAAGAATTACAAAAAATATTTACTAAGATAAGGACGTCCACCAATGAGATGGACGGATGACCTGGTTGAAGCTGCGGGTTCACGGTGGATGCAGGCCTCCAACCAAAGCACCAAAGTCTAAGAGTGGATGTCCTACGGCTACGGCTGATATGATGATGATGTGATGAAGATAAGTTTTCTCGTTGGTCCACGAAACAAACAGCAGTGTACCTGTGCAGATGGCTGGTCTCCTTAGCGTACTGGTCGCGGCGGCTGAGGCCGGCGGCGGCGCCGGGCGGCGGGCTGCCCCCCCGCAGCAGCTCCTCGCGCTCCCGCCGCGCGCTCACCCGCGCCGACGTCTTCGTGAACTCTTGTTGGTAGTCCTATAGTCATGCTATGATTAGTCATTTAATTAGCCAGTAAAGTTCCCCATCCGCACTGGGCCCGTGTGGGAACTATGGTCCAAGCCCTTTCATACAGAGAAGCCTGTGCCTTGCAGAGGGACGCATATAGGCTGAGATGAGATGTGTACAGTCAACATCAAAAGTAGCTGGTTACTTTTGTACTTTGTCTTTTGTAGATTGACAGATGTGTTAATGTGATAGAGTAAAAAAGTAACCAGCTACTTTTGAAGCGGACCGTACTACCCAGTAAAAGTGATTCCCGTCAATCCCGTTGTATTTATTACTACAAGCATCTTAATTGTTTCTCCTGGATCTCCCATAAAACCTTTCAAACACAATACAAAACAATGACTCTTACAGAAAACACAAGTATATAAAGATTTTCCAAGGCAAGCAATAGACGGCCTTATCGCTTCAGAAAAATCTCTTTCAGGCAACCTTTAAAATACAGTGACACCTAAAGTTGTCAAGAGCTGTTGTGCCTACAATGTCATCAACCCATATAGTTGTCGAACTACAACAAACTACAACCAGTCAAGTTTTAGTATGTTAACTATGTATAAAAGTACAAATGTGAGGTGACTGACAGTAACAAGGTAGTTAACCATAAAATTTATTAGCCCTTGCTATACTAACATTACATACAGTTGACTAAAAACTCCTCACCACATAAAATGTACATACCATAAGAATTTCTCTGTGCCTTTTTATTGTGTGCATGGTTGCTGTACCGTTCGGAGCTATCTCTCCCATTTTGTCATTTATTGATGATAACTGGAAATGCAACAATATATATTATTATAAGCTGTTTTATACTACCAAAAGCTAACAATTGAAAAACTATGAACCTGTACGTATCATCAATCATCAATAATGAGTATGAGTCAGTTAAATAAGTAGACTTTTTGGTTCAGTTTCGTCTGAGCATGCTATGACAACTCCGAACCTTGTTTATCATGCTGTCCATTTCATGTGAATTAGGTTTTTCATTCACCAAAATAGGTACCTTATTTAATAACTGCTGTAGCTCCATAGACATGGTGTCAAACATGTCATCACTGTTGATCAGTGGCATTGCCTCAGAGCTGAGACCAGATGTGCTAGGGCTAATGCCTAGCTTGCTAAATGCTACTAGCTTTACATCTATGTCGTTTTCCAATGTCCTGGCTTGCTTTCTTAGCTCTGAAAATGCGATAAAGCAATATTTGAGCACTTTGACAGTAATCTTAGTCAAAATAACCTATTATGAGCGAGTTGCCTACATAGCAAGATACCCAACAGGGCAGGATGTCTTAAGGTGCGGCCACATATAGTCGCTCGTCGCTCGATTGCAGCAATAAATTTGCATCACAAGACCCCATTTTGAAGGTGATTTTGAATTTCCCACAACTCAAAAAGTAGCGTCAAGTAGTCGCCGCATCGAGCAGCAGCAATGAGATGGCTTCTTGCAGGAATGATGTTGGCCTTGGAAGCTGATTACTTAATCTCATTTAGTAGCAGTGGTACAAATAAAAGAAATTAGAGCAAATGAAAAAAAAAATAACAGTGGTCTTGCCAAAATTGGAGATTTACGTTTTTCTTTTCTTTTCTTAACCAGATTCAACACTGGAAACGAGCGTTGAGCGGTTTCATGTGGCCACGGCCTTATAAGTAAGATGCCTACCAAGCAGGATGTCTCAAAAGCAAGAAACAAACATTGAAGGTGATCATAGTCATATATTGAGTCAATGTTTAGTGTAAGATTTGTTAAAATTAAAAAGAAAAGGAGAGAAAATGTTTATAGTAAAGATTGCAGCTTATCATACGGGCGTAATGAACTTAAGAAAAACCCTTCTTGTATGTAGTGATATACAGAACTGGGTATGGAACTTAAATCACTTTTAGAATAAAGATCATCAACTTGTTTGGAGGGATACGCTAGTACATGAAAGAGAACCTTGCTTAAGATTTTTGATCTATAACAGCATCATACATCTTCATGGTTTTATTAAATGTTGAACGAAGTGTATCGTGCTACGTCATGTCAACTTTTTGTGTTTACAACAATAAATAGCGGTACCTTCCCAAGAAGAGCTGCTGAGAGTAGCCATTTCTAAATCACTGTTTTATTTCTAATTATATCTTAAGTATTTGTCTTTCTGAAACACTTTTTGCTCCAATTTTGCGAAAATAAGTTCATTGGTTTACGAAAATTGCAGTAATTCAATTGACTTGCCGTGATGATAGAAATGACAGACAAGACAATAATGAATGACCACTGAATGACGTTTTGCACAAATGTTGCAATATGAAAAAATAATTCTGTTTTAGAACTTTAGATGGAATAGAACATTGGTAAATCTCTTTGAGTATTTATCTAGAATATTCTATATATATATTATTTATGCTCAAAGGTAAATCTACGTCTTGGCAGAATTACTCAAATCAAGTTTGGTAAAAGTTAGAACTTAAAGAAACTTCTTTTATTAGTTCTGACATATCGACTTGTAAACTTGCATGCATGCAAGCATGCTGCTTGTTCACAAGCATATAATCATATACTTAATATAAACATTATGTACTTAAAAAAAAATAGTAACTATATTTACAATGTTTCAATGTTCTCGGTAAATATGAAACGACGAAACGACAAAAGAACTCATATAACTTAACAGAATAAATAAATACCTACTTAAGTAAATTTTAAATATTATTTCAAACTGATAAGTTCTTGCAATAAGTATTAACTTATTTCAGATGACACAGTACATTTCAGATATTATGTACGTACATAGACAGTTTTGTGATATCTCGATATCTCTTTTACTCCATTATGGTAACAATAAAGAGTAAAAGAGATGATAGTATAATTTAAACCTGGCAGCGAAAAAGTTCCCACTTAGCATTCGAAATGGTAATATAATTATATAGATAATAAATTTAATTTAATTTACCGTTTAATAAACAAAGAATAATTAATGTTTTATAACGAGATGTTACAAATTCCACGTAGAAGCATGTGTCATTATTTCCTCATGACCCTCTGGCATTTGCCGTATTGAACTGTTTCGGCTAGATATTGTCTATCTCTTTCTTTTGTATGCTTTTTAACGATATTTTGTTGATTATGATATCATATCATCAAAATTTTAAGTTTGGCAGACTTGTTTATTATTGAAATCATCATTACTAGATAAAATTTACCTTAAAACCATCAATTCTGCATATGATTGGGTATGAACATTAATACGGATTTCTCTTTCACTCGCTGTCTCCCCCACCCACCAGTTTGGTCTTTGTTTTCGTTTCGCCGTCGTCGATTCCCCTTGGTCGGTTTCACAAGCAGCAGGTAGTGAAATACAATAGTGAGAAGTGTGTTCATTTTTAAACATTTTTACGAAAATAGATTTTTCTTGGCGTTATGGAGTGAAATATGTGATTTAAAATTTTAGTACTAAGTGTAACATTCATTTTCCAGAACAAATTTACGTGGCAAGGACGAAATCTGTGCCATAGTTAGCCCAAAATGGCTGCTGGTAACAAAATGCAACCTCTTAAATTCGATCAAATATGTCGTGCATGCTTACAAATAAAGAAAGACATGAGGCCATTATTCGAGCAACTCACTGCAACAATGTTGATGGGAATTTCAAAGGTGCAGGTGAGATATCAAATTTGATATATTTTGGGAATATGTTGCTCTCTCTCGCACTCGTAAGGAAAGTGTATAATATTGGGTGACCGACAGAAGTCCACGCATCGCGTCATCTTTGTTTAGAATTCAGCAACCAATTTGTACTACTGTGGCATCGTGCTTATTCTCAAAATTTGATTGAGAAATATCTTTCTGTCACTTTCTGGCGCGAGCGTGGCGCTTAGTGCGAGAGAGAAGCGAAAATGTTAAATGGGGTAACTTAGCATTTCGAGTGGATATGGAAGACCGAGACGGATGTTTAATTGAGTTATCTCGTGTTGTCATCCTTATCATTATCACTAGCTGTTGATAAGTTGATAGTCGGATGGCGGGAATTTACTACTTCAAAACTTTACACGGCTGCCCAAAAAATAATGTTTTGTTTTTTGCTTATACTAATTGTTCATCGCGTTCCGATGATATTTTTTGCGAAAATAATAGGTAGGTATCTACAGACCGTAAATATTTTAGAAGTATTGTTCAAATAAAATAAAAAATAGATAAATGGATGACTCATTTTTGACTCAAAGATCGTTATCAAAAGAATAGGTAAGTAGGTAATAATAATAAAATTAATTACACGTTATCTTGAAATTACTCTCATTTGATTCTTAAATGTACATTCGGACAAACTGAATCACGTACCTACCTATCAGGGTGGAATATTTGTGCTATGTATACTAATGTCATGTTGAAATCACATACTTTCGTCAAGGAACTCATAGTGAAATTGACGATTAAAAGGTTCCACCCTAGTAGACCTATGATAGGTAGGTATCTCTGTCAAATAAATAAATAAATAATAAAATAAATAAATATCACGAGACAATTCACACCAATGAGGGCTATCGCGAATGAATTCGCCGCTAGAGGCGCTAGTGTAGCGTGAGGTCTCCGAAATGTCAAATCTCATAGTTTTTGAGTGAGCTACGCGGGTTTATTTATAATAAGATTTTTTTGTGAATATTTTGCATAACCTGAAACTTATTATGGCAATTATGCATTACGGGGCAATGAATGTCTGTGTTTTGAGACAGTTTTGTCTTTCGGAAACTTTTGTCCTCCCTTTTTTCCGAACAAAGCGGGACTAAGCAACACTGTGGTTGCTGGATATTTTTATGGTACGGTTTTAAAGTGTTTTAAATATAATTTTAATCTAAACTTTGTTTTAACGCCCGTAATAACACTGAAAGCCACACTTAAAAACCTCACGCAACAGTGCGCCATCTAGTGAGACAAAAAACGATAGCCCTCATTGACCTAGTCCCAAAGTAAGCTTAGCAAAGCTTGTGTTATGGGTACTAAGCAACGGATAAATATAATTATATAGATATAGATACATACTTAAATACATATTAAACACCCAAGACCCGAGAACAAACATTCGTATTTTTCATACAAATATCTGCCCCGACACGGGAATCGAACCCGGGACCTCAAGCTTCGTAGTCAGGAATCCCCGTCCAGATGCTCTCGCGCGCTTCCATAGCGAGAGCATCTAGATGGGGTGTACCTTTGTAGCTCTAGTAGCCTTTGTAGCGAGAATTCTGTTTAAAATTTTATCAAGGTCCAGATTTTTTTGTGCTGAAGTATTTTTTTTATTTATATTATATGTAAATAAGTAACGCACGAACCGGAAGACGAAGCGTAGGCAGGCCTCCCACCAGGTGGACTGACGATCGTGAGGAAACCGGTGGATGCAAGTGGCGAGTTGTCGTTCATTGTGGCGTTCTAAGGGGGGGGGGCTTTGTTTAGCCGTGGACGTCTTCCGGCTGATGATGATGTAACGTATACACTATAAAAAATAAGTAGCTAAGTAGGTAAATACCTACCTATATTCAAAGATACATGGCGGTCCAAGGCTAGGCCTTCCGCGGTCCGCCTATTGCCTACCCTTGGTCGAAGTAATCCAAATTGGGCGTCTTCGCCGCTATATGCAGCTAGATCGCTGTGCGCTGGCGACGAAAGTGTTAAGTGGACTTTTAAGTCGCTCACAAACCCATTTGTTGTTGGAATGTGCTCGGAACTCAGACTTAAGGAGAAGGGAACTTGGGGGTTTGGGCCCCATGCACAATGGCCAGGTCAATTGTTGGTTGAGCCAACATGTGTCAAAGCAATTTGCATTTACCAATTTTTGAATATGTCCATGGCGTTGGGAAAATGAGCGAGCACCCATGAGGCTGACATGATCACCTGGAGTGTTCAGTTTCAACAAAAAAAGAGAAAAAAAACGCTCACAAATCGTCAGTAGTTATGATAAGGCTAAGGCTAACAATGTCGTACCGTGGCGACGTGGTCCTACTTCGTACTCGTATCATAGCGTGGCCATGCCCAGACAAGCATTCGGTGTCCGCCGGCAGGTGGCGGTGGGCGACGGGCTGCCGGCGCAGCTGTGTCTGCAGTGCGTGCACCAGATCTCGCGCTGCCACGCCTTCAAGGACCTCGTGGAGCGCAACGACGTCACGCTAAGGGAACACGCCAAGCTCGCTGCCGAGGAGGCCAGGAAGAATGAGGTGGGCAGCCGTGCTTTATTCAATATTTACTTACTTACTTACAGTCAAACGAAACCGTTGATAACGAATTAAGAACATCGGAGGAAGCAATATTGGTCGTTATCAGTGTTATTTTAATAGGAAGGTACCTAACAAGATCGTGTTGGGACTTTTTTCTTGGCCCTAACTTCTATAGGAGACTGTTATGATTCAGTGTGTTCTCTTTATGTAGGTACCTACCTATATCCTACTCTTACAAATATGTATAAAAGTTTGGATTACGATGAAATTTGGCACCCAGATAGTTATAACCTGGATTAACATAGGATACCTTTTATCATATAAAATAAATAAATGATAAATGAACTTTTCGCAGATTAAATCACGGGCAAAAGCGAATTGATTAACATGTAGATCGTACCCTTCTTTTTTACCCCACTGCAAGAAGTGGTGTTGTTTTTCTTTTAAGTTCTATTTTAATCCTCTCCTAGTTTCCGGCCCGGCCACGACAAAATAGTAAAGTTAACGTCGGTTGTCATTCGCTATGTCTCCAGGAGAAAGCACTGGGCCTGGTGCCAGAGGCTGCGCAGTACATCCAGTACATCGAGCTGCCGATGGCGGCGCCCGCGCAGCTGCTCGACGGCTTCTTCGAGCCGCTGCCGCCCGCGCCCGTCAAGGCTGAGGAGTTCGTCGAACCCTCCAAGGTATGTCACACTGACAGTTTTGAACATGAAACTACCGTAAGACGCACTCATATTTAGTGACGGGTAGCTGCCCCCCCCCCCCTGCCCATACCCATTGGCAAAGGCCTCTTCTCTAGATTTCCAAATCTCTCTATCCAGAACTATATTTGGCCACTTGTTTGTGAAATAAATCCGGACTGACGTCTTAAATCGAGTTTAGCTCGACATGTGCACATTTTGCAGCAGCCGCCGTGGCGTGCGCTCCCAGAAGGGCTACGGATTATCCCGAAACATTTAGAGCTAAACTCGATTTGAGACATGATGTACCTGGGTTTATTTCACTAAATACACAGTATCAGGGATCTACAAGTACGAATTATTTGTCGCCAAGCGCCATATTGTGTGATGTGTTTGTCTGTATGACAAAGCCACACACTTCTAATAAAGCATTTATATTTATCCAGTACTACTCACCTAGAAAGAGAGAGAGATGGCGCTGTTTTTCAATAGATGGATCACTCATTATCCAACTTCAGAAAACTTACATTCAAGCATGGTCGTCTTCCGGCTGATGATGATGACTTAGATTCTTTGTTCGTTTTTCTCACGTCACAAGCGAAACATTTCGTGCGACTATCCTTGTCTCCCACAGGTTGATTCTTGCGCGGCGAACAAGGACGACGCGGCTCTGAACTCCGACGAAGAGAACTACCTCCAGCTGGTCGTGTTCCAGACGACGTCTTCGGTGGCCCCGGGCCGCCACGTCTGCAATCTCTGCCACAAGGAGTTCAAGCACGCGCGCTGGCTGAAACTACACATGCGGTCACATACTAACTGGATCAAGGCCAATTGCAAGAAGCCTCCTATGTGCCCGATCTGTGAGAGGACTTTCAAGGTATGCGATGATGAACTGATGAAAAGATTACTTAGGGCCTACGCTAGCTGTATTGTTACCTGAGTCTTACATCTGGTAGCAGGGTGAACGGTTGTCTTTCTCTGAAGTTGAGCTCTGGTTGAGTTTGAAACGCGTCAGTGTAGTGTGGTAGTGGTGATAGATGGGTTTGTGTGATTTGTGTGTGTTCCTATAGAGTGGATGTGGAGAAGCTGCATGAACACACATTTTTTGCATAAGAGCTATCATAAGGTCGCGGGCGAGCAAAGTAATTGTTTCAGTTCACTTATTATAATTATGCGCAAATTGCTAATCTCAAACTGCCCTAAAAAGTAATCCATCCACCGCCTACACTTATCTTATTATTCCAGGGTCCCGGCATGTTGAAAATGCACATGCGTACCCACGAGCAGCGCCCGCCGAAGCAGCCGACCTGCTCCGTGTGCCAACGCACTTTCCCCAGCAAGACCCTGCTGTACCGCCACCGACAGACGCACTTCGAACAGAAGACCCACCAGTGCTCGGTGTGCGAGAAGAGGTTCTACAGCGGATACGCTCTAAGGTCGCACATGGCGCGCCACAGGGGGGGAACGGCCGTACGTGTGTTCCATGTGCTCGAAAAGCTTCTATAATCCGACGGATTTGAAGGTGAGTCAGAGTAGCAAATGCTACGGGCCCCACGCGTCTAGGGGCCCCGCGCACTAACGCTTTCCGATTGTAAAATTTATCAATTTAGATAGAAGCGTGAAAATTAGTTACTGTAAGTAGTACACTACATAGGTACCTGCATTAATATCTGCCACAGCGGAGCGTAGATATTCCCCTATCTCTCTAAATTGATTCGTATAAGATATTGCGCGCTTTGTCATCTCAGATATTAGTAGGTACTGGTGATTGTACATTACATACCTATGTATATACCTATTTCAAAAGTCTTCAATACCGTGACTAACCCAATTAGGTGCGTTCGTAATTATTAAAAACAATTCCACAATGAATAAGTAGTTATTTTATTTTTTGCGAAGGCCATTGACGATTTGGTCAGATTGTCACACCGATCACTATTGGCCTGTTGATATAACTAGATACTTTAACCGCAAATTGAAATAAAAATATACCAAATCAAATTATAGAGGTAGTAGAGAGTGTTCCGCACTTCAGCTTGTCAAACTTCTCATTTTCCGTGTCGTTCACTCGGAACGCCTCTTCGAACGCTTTCTTAGCCCTTTTCGGTATGTGGGTGGGAAATTCTACCTTGAACCGAATGATAAGATTGCCTTTAGCTTTAGTAGGGCACGCCGGGACCGGCAATCCCTCGTTTTCTATGATCTTCTCATACGTCGGCGTTATGACGTCAGATATTTTGGTCCTCAATATTCTCTGATCCAATGTTGTTAGAGTGATAGACAGGCCGCATAGCGCCTCCTCCAAGCTCACTGTCCGCACCGTGACCAAGTCGCTCAAGCCGCATCTAGTGTACACCTCGTGTGGCCGGTCTTCCGTAATAAATATCACGTCAGCTGGTATTCTCGTTGGACCTTGATCGCCCTCTTCCTTGAACCTCACCTCTGTGTTCGGGTAAATGCCCGGTTTAAACGGAATCGACAGCACCTTTTCGCGCAGTTTCAATTCGGAGCACGTCTCGTCAGTGAAGACGAGACGTTGTATTTTCATTTTCTTCAAACCGCCTTTGTACACCTCTTCTAAAGAGAGAGCTAGAGGTCTTATTATGGTGGCGTCTTTTTCCTTGTACCCTTTGCCCATGGGCGAATCGAACATAGGAGGAGGGTTCTCGTAGTAGTCCAGTAAGTCGGCATAAGGGTTGTTCGTTCCGAAGAACTCGTGGAAGGTTCGGAGGGCGTCGCCGTGGTAGGAGTAAGGCTGAATGTACTCGTTGGGTCCGGGGATGCCTCTCTTGAGGCCTTCTTCCCCGTACTGGTCGAACACGGCTCTCCGCTTGTGGTCAACCAGGACCTCATAAGCCTCCCCTATGAGTGCGAAGATCCTCTTCATGTTTTCGTCATTCTCGTGCCGCTCGGGGTTGTACTTGAGCGCGAGGCGGCGGTAGGCGCGACGGATCTCGTGCTGGCTGCATGACCGCTTTACGCCCAGAATGCCGTAGTAGTCGAAACCCATGATTGCTTATTTATTGCAAAATAAAAAACTCGTAGAAATTCTGTTAGGTCGACATTTGTGACGGCGTCAAATTCTGAATTATGGTATGACAGTGTCAAAAAGATAATGGCCAGCGTGAAATTAAATTAACTTTAGAAATTAGGTCCAATACTAAGAAAATAGTTAATAAAAAAATAGTGCAGTTTGGCAGATACCTACATACTACAGAAAAATACTTATCATATTTTGGCGGCATAATATGTAGGTACATAAATGAAACTTTGTTTATAAATTTATCTTGGCACTAGAAATGAGGATCTGCCGAGTCCTACCAAAATTTAGGGTTCCCTAAATTGACCATACCCAGGGAGTATGGGTAGGGGGAAATTTCAAAATAATGCAAATTTTACAAACTAGGCGAGTGAGGTGTCATTTTCTATGTATTTTTTGCGCTGAATCGAATGAGACCATACCCATACTTATAGGATCAATATTTTGCGAAATATGAAGGGTTTTTGTCGAAAACATAGAAAACAAAATATATTTTTTTAACTGGACTAATTATTTATTCGTTTTAAGGAACAATATAGGCTTCTCAGGATCACTGAGAGCAATCAGTATTACCAAAACATCCACATCTTGAGAAACTATTGTTGATAGATAAGTAATGTTTAGATAGTTCTATGGCTAGTCGTATGATGATGATGATGATGAAGCAACGTCCTCACCAGGTCCACTTCCGTCTGCACACCGGCGAGAAGCCCCTGAAGTGTTCCGAGTGCAACAAGACGTTCCGGCGACACTCGACGCTGTGCCAGCACATGAAGAAGCACCGCGGCATCCGCAACCACGTCTGCAGCGTCTGCAGCAAAGCCTTCTATGAGGTCTCCAAGCTTAACGCGCACATGCGCGTGCACACTGGTTAGTGCCGTTACTTGATTACTGAAGGTAGCCGAATTAAATTTGATTCTCTTTTGTTTTACCAAATTAAATGATAAGAAGAGTGAAAAAGAAGAGGAGGCCTTTGCCCAGCAGTGGGACACCGAATCTATAGGTTCTTAAAAAAAAACTCCCGAAGCAGAGAGGCTACTACGACCGAAAATCGAAGTTCGTATCGTACCATCCCTCTCACTCTCGTATTGAATAATATTAGCGTCTGCGGGACGGTACGATACGAACTTAAATTTTCGAATTTCCCGGTAGCCTCTCTTCTTCGGGAGTTTTTTTTAAATAGCCTATAGATTCAGTGTTCGACTGCTGGGCAAAGGCTTCCTCGGCATCCTTTCACTCTTCTTATCATTTAGTTAAATATCCCAGATGAATACAGGATTGTACTATAGCATGGGTAATTTTTAACAAGAACCAAGTAAGCAAAAAGGGCTTTAATAAGGGTATGTATTTTTATTATGGATGGCAAACGAGCACTTGCTCTTGCTGTTGGTCGGTGAGTTTATTGTAATTTATTTATTTTTTCACCATTTTTGAGAAAAGCTTCATATT
The DNA here is from genome assembly GCF_025370935.1 of Choristoneura fumiferana. NCBI lineage: Eukaryota > Metazoa > Arthropoda > Insecta > Lepidoptera > Tortricidae > Choristoneura > Choristoneura fumiferana. The sequence goes on from NC_133480.1 coordinate 11,665,230, forward strand.
ATTATTATAGTAGTCTCGGCTGGAATAGCAATTGCTGGTTTCGTAGGTATTAATTAAACGGACTCGCAAGCGCGTCCATTAATTACTCATATTCAGCCATTTCTTACTTCCATGCCACGCACGACAATAATCTAGTATAACGGAAGTCGATATAGGTGTGCGTTGTTCCAGGCGAGCGTCCGTTCGAGTGCCAGTTCTGCTCGCGCCGCTTCGCGCAGCAGTCGGCGCTGATCTACCACCGGCGCACGCACACCGGGGAGAAGCCCTACACCTGCAAGCTGTGCGCCGCGCGCTTCACCACATCCTCCGCCAGGAACAACCACATGGTCACGCACACCGGCAACAAGCGGTCAGTCACCCCCCAGCCCCACACCAAATGTTGAGTATGCTTCATCAAATGCGGGCCTGCTCACACAGAAGCAGTGTTGATGAATGCTCCGCTCACGCGGAGCTCCTACTTCTCCGTGCTTTTACCCTTTCGGATCGATGCGAACTTAACATAATCTAAACCTACCTATGTCTCGTGTGTCGATTGAAATGGTTAAAAAACGCGATTGTGAAAATAAGCATCCGTAAAAAAGACCATTGTGCGATAAAAAGCATTTGGGAAAAAATACAAATTTTGCTAGTTACTAGGAAATAACGGTTTTGGTAAATTGATGTAACCAACCCGGTTTTACTCATTTCATCTATCCATCACCCATGTATCCATGTATCATCTAAATAAAACGTGCATGGTGCACCTGGTATGCTTCGATGTGTCACTATAAGGTCACAGCTCATTAGAGCCATCCGGCACCCGACCAGAACCGCCCCGACTTTCGGCGTCCACTCGTTGTGGACATGTAGCCCACGGGTGGACGCCGCGTTGACGAATGGACCTCGCGTGGTCAACGAGTGGTCGCCGCGTGGTCCATGAATTTCCGAGTAGTCTATTATGAAATGAGTGTGGGCAGCGCCGCGCCGACCGCGCGCGGTTCACGCGAAGCAAGCGTACGAGCAGCGAGCTATCACCGAGTGGTCTACTCGCCGTCCGCGCGTGGACACCTTGTGACGCTATGGAGTTGATGTAATGAGCGTATGTCCATACAAATCCATGTAAATAAAGAATACTAACCGCTCACGGCGAGGCGGTGCTGATCGGGTGCCGGGTGGATCTAATGAGCTGTGACCTATATAATATGCAGTAGCTATATCTGTGGGCAGGTTGATGTGCCCGGTGTGCTTCAGTATACATGATGCAGTATAATCTGTGGTCAGGTTCGTGTGCCCGGTGTGCTTCAGTACAGTATACATGATGCAGTATAATCTGTGGTCAGGTTCGTGTGCCCGGTGTGCTTCAAGGGCTGCACGTCCCGCGCGGAGCTGCGCGTGCACGCGAGCAAGCACACGGGCGAGAAGCTGTTCGGGTGCGCGCAGTGCTCCGCGCGGTTCAGCTCCGCGTCGTACCTGGCCGTGCACCGCCGGCACCACTCCGGCGAGCGCAAGTACACCTGCGCCGTCTGCGGGAGAGGTACGCTTCCGACACAAATGTCTAGATCGCACGTACCGAGCAAACGGGCGAGGCACTTTAGCGCCGCACTTTACATAGCGCTGAGTGCTCGCCCGAACGAAGCGGCGAGACAGTAGCTCGGCTCCCGTTCTATCGTATATCGTTTGACGACCGGATGGCCAGGTGGTTAGAGAACCTGACTACGAAGCTTGAGGTCTCGGGTTCGATTCCCGGCCGGGGCAGATATTTGTATGAAAAATACGAAACTGAAACTTGATCCCAATTTCCAAACACATGTGAACAGTTACTCGCTTACATCGCTGTCTCGTCTCGGCCGAGAAACATTTTACTGCCTCGCCCGTTTTCTTGGTACGTGTGATCAAAGTAAAAGGCGGATCCGCTTTATAGCCAGGGGGGGGGGGATCACATGGTTAACCTAGCGCCATTGACGCTCATCGGCGTCTCGTTGGACCCTAATATAATGCCCCGGGCGTATGTCTACAGAACCGTTGGCAGTCGTCGACAGGTGTCAGAGTTTAGAAAAATATCTACTGTTATCTTAGACCCAGCCCAAGGCCCATCATGACCCCCGTTGGCCCACTCCGGATCCGCCCCTGCCCAGACCCCGGGAATCTGTCGAGCATGAGTTGCTTGGTTGGTTGCTGATTGGCCGTTTAAAAAGCGCGCTATGGAAACGTTCTTTTAAGGAATCAAGATATCCCGAATAGCTATACCTAATAGAACCAACTTACACACTAAATTCAGAACCCTTGATTCTTAATACACGCTTCCTGCCCTTATTGGACATGCCTTCCGCAAGAAAGTTTACAAACAGTCTGTAAGTTTAACGCTTTATATGGGTATATCGGTTTTAAACGGTCTCTGCAGCAAAATAACAGCCAACATTCTTTCAGGTTATATGGAATCCGGCTCCTACAAAAAGCATATCAAAACGCACGAATCTAAGGCCGACGGTGACTCTAACCAAGAGACCACAGAGAGCACAAACAAGGCCGAAGAAGAGCACACTCAAGCGGTAGAGGAACAGGAGAGTCAGCAAGAGAGCGCCGGCCAAGTACAGAGTGCGGAGAGCGGGCCGCCCGCCCAGCGGCGGTACAAGTGCGGTCTGTGCGTCAAGACTTACTTGTATATTCACAGCTTGAAGAAACACATGGCCACTCACATTCAGGTATGTTCTGTTGGGACCTTTAAAATTAGGTTTTATTTTCTTCACTACGGTGTAAAGTGGGACGTAAGGAGAAAATGGAAACAATATGTATCTGGCTGTTTCTTACCTTAGTTTTTTTAATGACAACCTCATCTGGACGCCTCGGTGAATGTATACTGCTGGACATAGACAAAGTTCCGGCTAACGAGGAAGGTTAGAATAAATCATATACATGGCGACTGACTGAAAGAGGTTTACAAACTCAGTGGCGAAATATTCCCCGAAGAGAAGAATAAGAAATAAGAGATTATAAAGAATAATATCAGTCTATCCAATCGTCCAATATCCACCTTAGTCTGGAACCGCGGACGAACTCCTCCATGACGGAGGCAAAATTCTTTGGGTGCGAATTCTCCTCAAATCCTCTTAAGCACGAGCGCTCTTACTCAAATAGTAGAGGGAAGGGAGCGGTGCCCCTCTCGCTTTAGTCCCTCTCCCCTTCCACTACCGCGTTCATTCCCATAATTGAGTAAAACTGCTTCTTCGTTTCGACATATTTTTACTCGGCGCCGGCACACGATATACCTAATAATAAATGATTTTTCAGCAACAACAGCAGCAGCAACAACAGCAACAACAACAGCAACAACAGGTCCAACAACAGCAGCAACAGCAACAGCAAGTGCAACAGCAACAGCAGCAACAGCAGCAGCAGCAGCAGCAGCAGCAGCAAGCGCAGCAGGTGTCGGTGGCGGCGCAGGTGCAGCAGCAGGTGGCGCAGCTGCAGCAGCAGGTGCTGCAGGTGGGCGGCGTGCAGCAGCTCGCCGTGCCGCTGCACGGCCCGCTCGTGCAGGTACACGCCTCCCTACTGACACCAACTTATAGTAACACTAAGGGGCCGTTTCACCATGCATTGATTAGTGTTAACTGACGGTTAAATGTGATGCCGTCTCAGTCTATTCAAACAAAACAAATAGAGACGGCATAACATTTAACCGTCAGTTAACACTAATCAATGGATGGGGAAACAGCCCCTAAGTGTAGGTAAAACGTTACGCCTCCATAGTAACACCAAGTGCAAGTAGCACACGTCCCTAGTAACACTAAATGTAGGTAACGCGCCTCCCTAGTAACACAAAGTGAAGGTAGCACGCCTTCCTATACCTTGACAAGTTAGTACCGAGTGCCGCTCGGTAGAACCCTGTGAAATCAGCATTTTCCGTACTTATAAAAAATAATCTTATAAAGGCAGCTCAGGCTCCCAGCGACAGGGTTCTACCGAGTGTCACGTACGAACTTGCAATAAGATAGTAACCAAATTCAGGCAACATGCTTTCCTAGTAGTAACAACAAGTGTGAGTAACACTCGTTTCTAGTAACACCTAGTGCAGGTAACACGCCTTCCTAATAACACCAAGTTCAGGTAACACACCTCCCTAGTAACATCAAATTTATGTAGCTGGCACGCACGCGCCGATTATGTAGTTAACATGCGTCTAACCAGACTTACACCACTCTGATAAGTACTTGTGTTGTGTCTTGTAAGTTCGCCTTTGTACTCTTTTGTTTTGTTGTTTTCTTTTTGTATTATTTTTATGTTTTATGTACAATAAAGTATTTACATACATACATACTTGTTATTTTATGTGACAGTTATTTGTGATACCGTCCGTTTTACTACTACTAAGTACTACATTGTCCGTCCGTCTGTCACAGGTATAACTCAAGAACTGTAATAGATAGACAGCTGAAATTTGTTAACCTGCTACAATAACAAATAGGTATTACTTAAAATAGTAACAATAAAGGAGTCCAAAGCAACCATTACAAAATAACCACATGCACTGTACATTTTACTTAGAATCAGGGCTTTACTAACACTAGATTTTATAGATTACCTTCCAGGCTGTCAAACGGTTTGCCCTAAATAATTTATCTTTTTACGCAGGCCGGCCACTCTCCTTACCCCGTCATATCGTCAGTCCAGTCGCTGCAACTACAGCAAACGCAACAGCAAGTTAATGCGGTAAGCATCCTAATAAACAATCTGGAAAAAAATTACGTTCTTGTGTTTGCTATCTGCTAAACCGTAGCTACAACCGCACACCACTTTGGTCAAATAAGATACATCCACAGCATCAACCCATACAAACACTTTATAGCTATTACCTTCCAGGAGTGTTAAACGGTTTGTGATGCCATCTCTATTTGTTTTTTCGCAGGCCGGCCACTCTCCTTAACCGTCGGTTAACGTAATCAATGTATGGTGAAACAGCAGCAAACGCAACAGCAAGTCTAATGCGGTAAGCATCCTAATAAACAATCTGGAAAAAAATTACGTTCTTGTGTTTGCTATCTGCTAACGAAAACCATTCCCTCTTCAGCAGCAACAACCGCAACAACTTCAAGTGCAGACCATACAGATACATCCGCAGCATCAACCCATACAAATTCATGTGAGTGCAACACTAAGGGCTTTTCACCATCCATTGATTAGTGTTAACTGGCGGTTAGGTGTGATGCCGTCTCTATTTGTTTTGTTTGAATAGACGGAGACGGCATCACATTTAACCGTCGGTTAACGCTAATCAATGGATGGTGAAACAAGCCCTTACTATTCTTCAACTCTACTGCCTTGTCAGCTTCAAATATAAATATTTGGTGGCATGGCTTTTAATTATAAATAAACCCGCGTAGTTCACCCAAAAACTATAAGATTTGACATTTCGGAGACCTCACGCTACACCAGCGCCTCTAGCGGCGAATTCATACGCGATAGCCCTCATTCAGGGGAGGGCATCAGGGGCTACAGCTCCGAGGCCTGCCTCAACAAGGAAGCTCTCCCCCATAATTAGAGGTTAAAAAAGCGGCCAAGTGCGAGTCGGACTCGCCCATGAAGGGTTCCGTAGCAGCAAGTAACATAATATAAAAGATTGAATGAAAGGTAAATTGCGGTTTACGATTTATGCCGTATTAAAAAAAACTACTTACTAGATCTCCTTCAAACCAATTTTCGGTAGAAGTTTACATCATATATTTTTTTTAGTTTTAACATTTTCTTATTTTAGAAGTTACAGGGGGGGGGGGACACACATTTTACCACTTTGGAAGTGTCTATCACGCAAACTATTCAGTTTAGAAATAAATGATATTAGAAACCTCAATATCATTTTTGAAGACCTATCCATAGATACCCCACACGTATGGGATTGATGAAAAAAAAAATTTGAGTTTCAGTTCTAAGTTCTAAAATTTGTGTGAAAATCTTAATGCCGTTCACAGAATACATCTACTTACCAAGTTTCAACAGTAAGTTCTTATAGTTTCGGAAAAAAGTGGCTGTGACATACGGACGGACAGACAGTTCCGTTTTTTGCCATTTGGCTACGGAACCCTAAAAAACTAATTTTGACGGGTCAGAAACATTCCAGTTGTTTCAGTTTACGCCTTAGCGGCCTCCGCTTCTTAGACCTCCAAATCTGGCCGTGTTCATGACTTAGAGACTTATGTAGAGCTTTTGACACATCACTCTGCTACCAAGATCAGAGGTAATAATGGTGCAAAATAAGGAAGCTAAACAAGTAGGTATAATAATTCCAGACGGTGGGCATGCAACAAGTGCAGCAACAGCAGGTGCACGTGGCCACGTCCAGCTGCCAGACCATGCTGCCCAATATACTGCAGGTAAGGCCCGCTGCAGCTATGGAGAGAGCTATGCTTGGAGTTTCTTTGCGCGATAGAATCCGGAATACGGAAATTCGTCGAAGAACTAGTCACTGACATAGCTGGAAAAATATGCAAATTGAAGTAGCAATGGGCAGGCCACATGGCTCGAAGAACAGATAACCGTTGGGGGAGAAAAGTCCTCGAGTGGCGACCACGAACCGGAAGACGAAACGTTGGCAGGCCTCCCACCAGGTGGACTGACGACATCGTGAGAGTTGCGGGAAACCGGTGGATGCAAGTGGCGAGTTGTCGTTCATTGTGGCGTTCTAAGGGGAAGGCCTTTGTCCAGCAGTGGACGTCTTCCGGCCGATGATGAAGGCCCGCTGACCATAGACGAGTGCTCAGGCTTTAGAGGGTTTATACCTGCTGAGCTGGCAACGTTGCATTTTTGTTAGTTTTTCTCGATTATTCCATAAAAAAATAATTAAAATTAAAATTGTGGTCTAATAGAACTCTTCTTCAGTTCTATCAGACCACATATTTAATTTCCATTCAATTTTTATGGAATAATCGAGAAAAACCTAGCTCGCATGTTGTACCACCGAGTTGTTACGAGTTTCGTTTCCAGCTGCAGCCGGGCACGGTGGCGGTGTCGGGGCTGGGCGCGCCCGAGCTGGGCGGCGTCGCGCACCGCATCATATTGCAGCCGCAGCAGCACCCCTCGCATCCCACCGTCTATACCATACACCACTAAGGCAGCTAGCCCTCACTGCCACACCATACAATACACTAAAACTTCACCCCATCCGCTTGGTAACAAGGGAGAATCCAGTGCCCTGGGCTGGACAACAGTAGATATTTTTCAAACTCATTGATTTTAATAAAATCTCTTAATATATTTCTAGGACAAAAGATGAGAATAAAATTGATTTTGTTATTTGATAATTATGATTTATAATTATAAGTATGAATGATTTATTTACGAAAAAATTACTTACGAACATGTGACCCCCTGGCTAAAGCTGGATCCACCCTTAGTAGGTAGCCGCCATCATAAACATCGGAGCTGTCTAGGTGCTCAACTATATTCGAACACGACCAAGTTGTCAGTTGCGTGTGTGTTCAACTTTGTTTCCTACTTCGGATTTAAAAAATAATGAACTGAAACAACTACTTTGCTCACCCGCGATCTTAAAACTCCTACGCGTAAAGTAACGCCTGATTCAATAAATTATATAAAAAATAATGTAAAATTCGAAAATATGACAGGAAATCAAAATTGTACACTTCTCTTATCTCTTACATTTGGGCTTAAAGGTTAGAGTTATTTTAGACTTTCAGCCTTCTAGGTGTCAAGGAGCGAGGCGAGCCTTGTTAAAAAGACCAGAAAGGTTACTCCTTCTACTACAACACACTAACAACACTAGCTCTTAATGTTTATGATAGCGACAGCACCAGGGACAAAAGTACGATCAAAGACTTTAATTCATGAGGCACCATGGAACCTTTTCAAAGGAAAAGTCATTTCGATTTTCCTTGTTAATTAATGAGATAGCACTATGACGTTTACTGTGAAATGGTTCCATTGGTGACTCATGACTTAAAAGTCCTTGAACTTACGCTTGGTTTTGCCGCAACGTCTGCGGAAAGGAAGAATACTATGTGTGTCTGCGATAACCGTTGGCCGAACCGAGCTATCAGAGCCGAAACATGCCAATTCACTGGAAGTCTACTGAAAGTTACTCTAAAATACAGCAAACAAGTGACAGCGAATGTCACCAGACTTTGAACGGGTTAGCAGGGAAGGATTTAATTCCGGAGTTCGGAGGATTGCAATTGTTGGAAAATAACGATTAGCTATGAAATTTTGTAGCTTACCCAAATAGTCATGTAGATATTATTAAACTAGTTTTAGGTTTGCATAATAATCTTGTTTTTGTACAGGGTAGAATTAATTCCGCTCTTGCCAGTGATATAAAGAGCTGCATATAATATGCCTAGTATAAACTTTATATTTATTTAAACTTTCCACAAGTTTTTATCAATAATCAGAATAATAGCCATACTAGGTATTTTAGTTTGTAATTGTATAGTATTTTTCGTGTATTTAAAAGTAAAAAATATATTTTTATTATAAATCATTCTTTTATTTTTATTTTATCACCGACAAGCAGTAGTTACATCCCAGGTTATTATTGCTTTAGAGCACGTAAAATGCAGAAAACGCGTTTTTATACAATCGATACATAATCGACTTTGTCACATCAAAGTTCAATATCTCAAAAACGGCTAAACCGATTTTGACGAAACATGACTAAGAACCATCGCTAGAAAACCAGATTTCAAATAAAAAAAACTGCATTCAAATCGGTCCACCCGTTTAAGAGCTACGGTGCCACATACAGACATACACACATAGCGGTCAAACTTATAACACTTCTCTTTTTGCGTGGAGGGTTAAAAATAAGGCTTCTCAAAGTCGAATACCAATGTTCTGATTTCATTTGTGAAATTAAATTCGTTAATTAAATACATAAGTAGAAAAAAAAAATGCCTGTATCATAGGTTACGTTAATCGCGCAATGGATAAAACAAACTCCAAATTACTAAAAAATAATTATTATTACAGTATATTACAATTACCGAGATATTGGAACAATCTTACTCGTTTAAAATGCATTTCATTCCATTAAATCAAAGAAATTCACTAATTAAATATTTTAAACCTAAAATACAGGAATGCAGCGACCGGGCTCAATTGTTCCTGGTGGGTTACCTTTTATTTCTCACACTTTGGCACATTAAGTAAATCGATTTAGTATTTATTATATTAGCTTTCCCAGCCGCTGCGAGTACAAAGAACCTCGCGTGCCAGACACGAGGCAAGACGAACGTGAGTACACAAGACAAACCACCCTAAAAAAGCGCTACAATATTTAGTAACGCGACTGAATGAAAAACACACCATTAGGCTAGACGACACTAACATTCAAGAAGGCCACGAGTTCCACATTCATTAGTCAAATGTAATCAGTCGCTTTGTTTACGATACAACAATCTCTCAAATACAAGTCAATCATTAACAATACAATAATAACTATGCCTTGTTGACATGATATGTGCTAATAAGATTGTTGCAGGCTACTTCTATGTTATAGAGTTATTGCACGAGGCAGAAACTTTATTTAGAAAAGGGTAAACTCACCAATAATTGTACCTTGCACGCTTTTAGGTCATAGTATAATCAGTGGCATAGGCAATGGTTTAATCTAGAGTCAATCATTGAGTAGTTTACTTTATTTTTATAGCAACTAGTCATATTTTTGTAAGGCAACACGAGCGCCTCGAATTATCAGTAACTTTTTAATTGTTGAACTAAAAAACCTGATTAAGGGACTGTTTCACCATCCATTGATTAGCGTTAACTGGCGGTTAGGTGTGATGCCGTCTCTATTTGTTTTGTTCGAATAGACGGAGACGGCATCACATTTAACCGTCGGTTAACGCTAATCAATGGCTGGTGAAACAGCCCCTTACTGTCATTAATAACCCAATATGGAAAGTCGTTCACCCGAAATTATGCGTCGTATCGGAAAAATTACAATTTTAAATACATCAAGAAGGAAAGCCGTCCATTCAGAATATTGTCAAAAATGGAATGATGTCCCATGGGAAAATTGACCAAAGTTGAATGATATCTTAGGCTCAGAGAAATTATGATTTTATTTGGGTGGATAAACTATTTCTTGTTGTAATTCTCTCCCGTCAGTTAGAAGAAATATGGTGTCACATTATACTAACATGCTTATTAGATGACCAATTATAGAAGGGGCTTAAACTACCACAAAAATGCATGTTTGGTAAGTTTTAATCCTATAAACTTGCGGTTTAAAGAGTGACTCAGGAGAACGTAACTATAGCAAAGAGTGACAAGAAAAAGTTCGTCGACCCATTTATTATACACAAAATTCAATTTAGATTTAATGAATTTATGACAAAAAGAAATTGCGTTTAGTAGTTATTTTTCAGTACAATTACTTATGTGTCAATATTCATTATGAACGGTATTTTTGGTCCTTTCAAATTTGAAGTGGAAGATTTTCCATTGTACCTACTTATGACAGTAAATCAAAAACCGATCTAAAAATTAAGACGTTTCACGTCAAATCTCTCAACCATCCAGAACCATCTTAAACAAAGGATATACCAAAGACTACTAAAACTAAGTCTAAAATCAGCTTGACTATAATTTTAATGACACGACGTTACATAAGCTACACACTTTTATCATATCAACTTGGTCTTGTCAATCTATTTTATAATTCTTTACACTCATTCATTAATCATTTCATTATACTATTATTTTATTTTGAGAAACTATGTAGGCACTATTTTTTATGCAGTCTAACGCATGATACAAGAGACCGAGCAATAACTATCTTAAAAAATACTCTACTCTTCAGAATATATTAACCTTAACCAGGCAGTGACAGCATATCAAGTAAACAATTACACAATTTTGACTGTTATATCGAAAATAATTCATCAATCTTCTCCCTGCGCCACCAGCAGTTGAAAACCCATTGTATTTATAAATACTTGATACCAGCGCAGCGCATTCAATACTGTTTTTAACTTCTTACTAAGCGAAATTAATTACATGCTGGCATGGAATGTCCATTTCTTAGGTAACGCAATTTTTTCGTGATGAATTTTTAGTCTCTTAATGACTGCTCTCTCAGGTAAAGTTAGGAGGGTGGTTTTAAACAAAAAGCTGCGAAAAAAGAGTGTTACATAAGGAACACTGCCCCTGCAGTGAAATTGTGTTGGCTGTAATATAATGAATCTGCTTTTGTACATAAAAGCTGCTGGCGTTTTAAATATTAGCTTTGTATTTCTGCTGGGAAGTCCAAGGTCCTTCGTACACAAAGTATACACGCGTGCCTGTGTACGAACCTATATGCATTTGTATAATGGTAGTCGTTTAAAGCAGGGGTTCCCAATTATTTTAATACTGCGACTCCCTTTGGGTTATAATTTTTTGCGAAGCTCTTTTAGAGGAAAATGGACGTGTGTAGCTCTAGATGCGCATACTGTGACCTAAGGGAGGGAGTTGCGGACTGTGTGTTTATAGGGCGAAGCTAGAAAGCAATACGCAGTGGAGTTGCAGACTTTTTCCATTTGCGGAGCTTCCTCACTAGCGCTCGTTTCTCCGCCCCGATACCCCGCACATCTTCCTCGCTCAGCTTCCCGGTTTTGTATGAATTTTTAAACTAGTTACCAACTCTGTCCACTGAAGAGGAGCGGAGATTTTATGCAGTAGGTACAATTGGTGGATTTTAATCTCGCTCACCGCTCCGTTGCCTTGCTCCGCTCCAGTCGACAGGCAGTGGACTAAATTGTCAGGTATCTGAGATATGCGAAGCCTTGTGTACGAAAGACCCGAGTTTACCACAAGGAATTAAGGCCCTGCTGGATTTTGTTTTAAGTGAGAAATAGTCGCTGATTGTGGAAATATAGTTAGTAGGTGTGTGTCGGTCACTGCGTGGCCACAATCTCGCGTGTCTCGAGGCGGACAGGCGCCGGCGCGGGCACGGGCAGGCCGGCCGGCAGCCGCACGTCGCGGAAGTAGCGGTGGCGGCGCGCGTCCTTGGCGCTGATGCGCTTCATCGGGTCGTAGATTAGCATCTTGCGGAGCAGGTCCATGCCCACCTCGTCTAGGTTCTGCACCTGGAAAACCGATCACACGATGTTTACCCAACCCTTTCAGCGCCTTTGACGCCCATCGGCGTCTTGGTGGACCCTAATATAATGCCGCAGACGCCGGTGGGCGTCCAATTTCTAATTAAGATTTCATGGTAGGTATATTCTGAACAATACGTCTTGTGCCTAAATAACTTTTAGAATGTCCAGCTGTTATCGGTTTTTAGGATAGCAAACATTTTTTTTTTTTTTTACTTCGATTTCATCTCGGATACCGTGAACGCCGATGGGCGTCTGTTTACAGAAGCGTCGGCATCGCGACAAATTACGTAATCTGGCGCTCGGCAATGAATGGGTTCAACCAATGATTGCTATACTCTACGGCGTGCATTGAGTAGGCATCCAGTTGCATATAGCATCCATTGCGTAGGGTCCATGGGTCCATGTAGATCATTGTTTTTTTAAAACATCAGATTGTAATACCATGGTTGTAATTAAATAAATAGATAAATAAAAGGTTGAAATCATCATGCTGGGCTAGGTCTCCAAAAGTGCCAAGAGGGCTGCAAAATATTGAAATGATCGGTTACTTCTGGCGGAACGTTGAAATGGGTATGATGTCAAATTACATGAAATTAGAAAATAATAATGAACAAATTACATAACAGTATGATACAGCTCTCTTATCGTTTATACGATTATTCATAATATAAACCTAGCCTGACCTAAACCAAACTATCGTGTAGTAGTTTACGTATTTCGTGCATTATCCTTAACCGAGCAGTGCCCGCTCCGCACATTTAATTTCTGCGCATGTGCCAGCCGTGTAAGCCAATCAGCGCAAACGCTTTTTCAATTCAATTCAAAATGTTTATTGCAAGGTCATAAGTTATTACATAGATGTTAAATCAGTATATGTTTAGTTATCAGTACATCATGTCCTGTCTCGGAGAGACGTGCAATAGTCTATTTAATACATTCATAAATTAACAATAGTTCATTCAATTATATTCCCGAATTATAAAATACCCAAATAATAACATAATATACCATAAGAACTAATAATCACCAATCAATATTTAATCTAATAAATTAATAACAATCCAATCAATAATAACAATTCTGAATCAATAAACTAGGATTTTTTGCAGCAACCCCCCCACCCTGTGCATCTCTCAGTTTCCCGCGACACCTTATTTCGTCAGAGTACTTCTGCGCGTTAACGTTTACGTTTACCGATAGATTTTTGAGAAGAAAAAAAAAGAAAACTTCGAAAACGGTTTGCATATACGAGTATGACGAAGACCGCATCGATCGCAATTGTTAAAATAGAAAAAAAAATAGCCTAGTACTACTCACATGATTTTGAAGATTGAAGGTGTTCCAGTTGGGGAAAGTAGGCTTGTAGTCCGGCAGTGACGTCACGCCCGGCCAGATCTCCTCTGTCGGCGTCCGCAGCATCCTGCGCACGCGGTTATGATAGAGCATTAGTTATGATTGCGCCAACGCAGGCGGCACGGGGCCGACCTTTAGACCATTTTTGTGGAAACGTTATGTCACAGGTACACATATTTAAGTAGGACTTCATATACCGGCTGGCTGTAAAGCGTCGCCGTTAACCTGTGATTATACTCGACATAGACAACATAGAGTGAAATCAGTCGGGGATATAAATCACTATTCACCCAAATTTTTGTGTTGTGTTCAATAATGAACTTTATATAAAAAATACAAGTTTTTTTGCTGACTGTACTTGCATTGTCGTCCGATATAAATAAGTATATGAATTTTCAAGGTTATTCGATCACTGGAAGTGAGTTAAATTTAACTTCGAAGATTAGAGCTAAACTTACAAAGCAGGTAACCCACCAGAATTCTAAATTTTACGTATTCTAAATTTTAGCACAATCTTATATTAAGAAGTGGTCGAAAAAAGGTTCGTAAATTTCAAAATTACAACATATGTACTTTAGTTTCCTAAAAACCTTAGCGGTCCCCCGACACCGACGTCGCTTAGATAAAAAAAATATTACTAGTTACTTATGCTAAATTAACTTAGGCTAATTTTGCGGAAAATCAGCATAGTCCCCGCAGGATATAGGGATAAACGAATTCTTCGCAGATGAAATCGCGGGCAACAGCGGTAGTGCATAGGTAATTATTTTTTACTTTTTTTGTCGGCGTTTTTTTGTCGCCGGTTTTTAAAATTTTTAATTTAAGTTTTTTTATTTGTCTATATTAGTTTACCTGAAGATGCGGAAGAGCTGGTCGATCTCAGAGTCTCCCTGGAACAGCGGCTTCTTTGAGGACATCTCAGAGAGGATGCAGCCCACTGACCACATGTCCACCGGGCAGGAGTACCTGGGGATAAGACGGGTTTCATGGTCACACTCTAAGGACCTTAGATAGGAACAAATACGTATGTCATGTGATAAGGGTAGTAGGGGAAAGCAAACACCCCGCTAATATCGTAAGGTGCACCGGGGTCGCTCCAAGAAGTCGTCGGCAACGTAAAGGGTCTGCTAGGCTTCCTCCACGAGCTAGGCTGGCACGAATAGTGCCTATAGCCAGCTACGCAAAATAGGCGCACATAGACGTCGGTCGAGTTGCGGAAAATAGCCCGCTTATAACTTTATCGTAAGGTGCGGGTTTCATGGTTACACTATAAGCTCGTTGCGAGTAGCTGGGAATATACGTATGTCGTGTGATGCAGGTAGTATGGTAAGTATAAACACCCCACTATGAATTTATAATATCCATTACAACTCTGTGGACAGGGGCTAAGAGGCCATGGCTCGGGGCGGCAGGGGGCGAGGGGTCATTTTTTTAATACAATACTTCGTCATGCATTCTTAAGCTAGCTGGCCCGAGGCCCTAAATCTTTAAATACGCCTCCATCAGTAAAGGACAATTTACAAGTGTCTGCGCTGTGCCTGTTTATTCACAGCTGGTATTAGTTCTTTTAGGACGCAGAAGGAGTCGCCGAAGCCGAAATGGGTATGAATGACATCATCTACTTATATATTTGCATTGTATATTTTTATAGTTTTGAAAAAAAAAGGAATAGCAACAGCGTCGCAACAATGTTGACCATTTTTACCCCCCCAAACCCCCCCCCTCTGTGTGAAACCTATTGCAATTATTTAGTTCGCGTGTCACAAACCGCCTGACTCTTCCTCCTCCTAAATGTGTGACGTGGTGCATGACCCCTTAAGTAGAGGGTACTGACCGTTGGCTGCCGAGCAGCACCTCGGGCGCGCGGTACCACAGCGTGACGACCTCGTGCGTGTACACGCGCACCGGCACGCCGAACGCGCGCCCCAGACCGAAGTCCGCTACCTGCACACACAAATTGCACACTAACATACATTCTACTATCGTGAGAATTGCGGATAACCGGTGGATGCAAGTGGCGAATTTTAATTCATTGTGGCATTCTAAGGGGGAGGCCTTTGTTCAGCAGTGGACGTCTTCTGTCTAAATACGAAAGTTTGTGAATATGTTTCACGCAATTTGGATGAATTTAGGTATGTACACTCGACTCAAACCAACTAAATCGTGACCCACTGTGGAACCTTTTCGTAGAAAAAGTCTGTGACATCGCATTGCTCTCGACAAGAGAATTTATTATGACGCTTACTGTGAGAATGTTCTATGGTGGGTCAGGCATCAAATGGTTTGACTGTAGATAGAGATGATCTAGATTTTTAAAATAACACGAAAGGCTACTTTTTATTCTGATTATGCTACTAGATTGTTTTTTTTAGCCTTTAATGTTCCACTGTTGGTCAAAGGCTACTCCCTTATAATCTCAAATCTTAACTGTTCTGTTAGCATATTTTATGTACAGATATCTATTACATCCTATATACAGTACATATCTGTTTCACGGCAGACATACACGCATCAAAAGTGCTTAGGGATATTTCTAATTTCAAAACAGTTTTGAACATTTGAATATATATGCATATTTGATATTATATTACTACTGAGTCAAAACATTGAATTTGTCTAGAGATAATGAGTATCCCAAGACTTCTTGATGTGTGCAGTTTGCAGTCCAAGTATTGCGATAGGTTTAACCTTAATGATGCCGGTCTGGTCGATGAGCAGATTCTGAGGCTTGAGGTCGCGGTGCAAGATGCGGCGCTGGTGGCAGTACAGGATGGCGCTGTTGATCTGGTACAGGTAACTCTTCACCATGCCTGGGCTCATCAGCTGGAAACAGTAGCATAAATGTACTAATTAAGTATTTGTTAATAAATGAGGGTTTTCGACAGGCGAAATATCGCTAGATGGCGCTAGTATCGTGACGTAAGGTCTGTTTGACGTTTCAGTCTTGCTTGCGATTGGCTCATTTAGTTATTTTTAACACGATCGGCCCCGGCAACTATCCACTAAGCTCTTACGCTATGCCTACGCATATCCCACAGCAGTCACTTCTATGCCACTGACACTTATACGTGTCATAGACGTAATACATTCTGGTGCCAGTGACACAACGTCTGTGACTTTCTAGTTCTTACTCCTATGCCAGTGACACGCATGTTGTGTCAAAATAATTCGTACCTCCACCTCCTAAAGGCTCGCATAGCATAAGGGCTTAGCAGAACGTTGCTTGAGCTGAATGTGACGATGCACTAAGCTCTTATGCTAGGCATAGCGCAGAGACGTTGTGTCACTGGGGCTGAAAATGTTAACCAATAACAAACATGACGCAAATGTGAAACGGAGCTCATGATACTAACACCATTATACTTCGTTTTATTTAGCATTCGAAAAAGGGTAAACAATCTTGACAAGTCTTTTTATTGAAAAGCATCTTATAAAAACAGCATCTATTACATATATAAAAGCATGTAAATGATCATTATTTCCTCTCTAAATGTTACATTACAAAGCCATAGTTCATTGAAAAGGCATTTTATTTCCCTCCCACAAAAGGTATTAATATAGTTTAAAATAACAAATTTCCAACATACTCTTCCTGATCCAAGTGAATCCATGTATTTTTTGAGGTCCATGGAAAGGAATTCAAAGATGAGGTAAAGTCGTGATTCTTCCATAAGTACATCTTCCAGCTTCACAATGTTTGGATGGTTCAGTTCCTTCAGTAGCGATATCTCTCTGGAATATAGAGAATATAAAGAATTTATGTGTTGGGCATATACTAAGCCTTTGTATTCTTATGACACTGATCCATGAAAAATTTAAGGCATTTTCCTCTATTTTATCTGTATTTTAATGTTAAAACAGTTGAAACTAGAATACATGTATTTTTTTTTGCTTCCTGCACACAAAGAGCTCTACTTCATATTATAAATGCGAAAGTAACTCTATGCTCCCCATGAGGCTGACTAGTCACATTTGGTGCATATTAGATTTTAAAAAACTATCTGTCCTCTGTCACTTCCAACTCTTCTTCTCTTTTTTTTTTTATTAATATTATAAACACTAAAGTAATTCTGTCCATACGACTCTGAGTCAATTATCTCTTCACACTTTAAACTCTGAACCAAATTAGATGAAATTTGGTATGATATGAAGATAGTTTGAGACTCTGGGAAAGACATAGGATAGTGTCATACCACAAAATTGCATAGTTACCATGGGATAGTGAGTGATTAATGTAAATATTACTCATGTGTTTTAGCATGATAAGTCCGTTGGTGGTATTTTGACTATAAACAATATTATTTAACTAATTACACATGGGCAAAATATCATTAATTGAACTGTTGGATACCAAGCTCAATTAAGTAGAACAAATGGTAACTGTCTATTCTCTTGTTTGGGCAGTTCTCCACTAATTGAAAAATCATTGTCCTTGGCTTTTTTTTTTGAACAATATGTTGAGATAGATGTCAAAGAAAAATGTTACTGTGTTTAAAAACAACCATATTTTAAAATTTTTCTAATACCATACCAGAAATAAAACTACTTTATTTATATACAATTTTTCAAACACCCAAAAAAAGTCCCCTGACATGTCCCCAACCCAGAATTTGATAAGTATCAGATAATATTAGCCATGTGTTACAATTTAGCAAAATTTATCTATTAAATTTAAAAATTTTCAATTAATATGAATGTCATTCTATTAACATTTTTAAGCAAACATTGTCCCAAGAGTACACAGACAGTACCCTTTTGCCTGATTATAATTAATTTAAAATAATTGATAAAATTGACATTATAGTTATGGTGCAAAACTCAAAATTTGAAGAGTAGTTGGCAGGCTGTACAAATTTTCCAATTAGTGGAGAAATACCCGTTTATGTTGCAGGCATAACCATTTTTATAAATGAAACTATTAACTTTTTATATCCTGTGGAGCATCGAAGTGGACACCTGTTGTCCCTCAACTTTTTCTGTCTTGTGGATAGCTTGTCCTCTGTACACAAGAAATTGAGGGACAATTAGAGTCCACGGGACACTCCACGGGTCAAGCAGGATGTAAAATATCAAATGATATCAAAATTTCTGTATGTATATAATTCTAGACACGCTGTAGCGTGTCAAGCCAAGTTCAAGCTAACAGAACTGGGGAGCAGCACTGTGTGTAATTTTACCCAAACCATTTGGAGCCACTTTTGACCCCCGCATAAGTAATAAGGATAATATTTTGCTTTTATCTTGAAACAGTTCACTTGTAATGAATTTAGGAGTAGATGCTGACAACTGAGATACTGGTTTATACCTAGTTCAGTGGTCAGTGACTTCATAAAGTTATGGACAATATCTTTTTTTTATCAATAAAATATCATTATTGTTATATTAAGTATTACAGGATAATTAACAACAATTTTATTGATGTAGTCCCAAAGCAAGCAAAGCTTGTGTTATGGGTATCAGACAGCAGATAAACATACTTAAATACTCGAGGGCATGTATCAAAATTTTAGTCAGCCAACATTTCAATTGGCTGCAAAACATACTGTGTTCATGTAAAAAGATAAACTAACTATGCCGTAGGTAGCTGAATAAAACCAAACGCCTTTTGCTTTAAGACAGGTGCAAGGTGACCGATTTAAGCTTTTATGAAACATGTAAACGCGCATTGTGAAATACGACAGAGGTTATGAAATACTAATTAACATCAAGCTTTTAATCCCATTGTTACTAAAAATACATGCAATAGAAGAATTTGTTTCATTATAAGGATACACTAACCTGATAGCGGTGGACGGTATGCCCTCGTCGTCGGCTTCCAACCGAATTTTTTTCATCGCCACAAACTGGCCAGTCACTTTGTTCTTTCCTTTGTACACCACACCGTAAGTACCTTCACCAATTTTCTCAATTTTTAGGAAATCTTCCATTTTGCTGAGCAAAATTTTGCAAGATTATCACAAAAACGTTGTCAGCTTTTGATCTAGAGACGAAGCAATAGATCTTTTTCAACTTAACGAGCACATGGATGTTTGACAACAGAATCTTGATTCGCCTAGATAGGTAATTGTATATTGATAGTAGTAAACACCCGCCAAATCTTCGTTTTAGTGACAAAAATTGCGGTAACGTATATCACAATAACGACTTCAAACGTAAACTTTTTAAAATGTTCCTTTTGATTAGCTGTTACTTTTGTGTACGCGCTAATGTTGCCATATTTTGTGTCAAATTATTAAAACAATCGTTGTCACCACTTTCCATTTCCACGGTAATTCCAATGAGATAAATAAATAAAATAACTTCAAAGTTTCAGTTAAGGTATAAAAATATATAAATAGGAGTAGTTTAAAACATCTCTGATCGCGTTATTTTTTTAGATCAGTCTCAACCTGGCAATAAAGATGAAAAACGTTCTGTTTGACGCAGAGCAGAATTATTAATTGGGAAAAGAAATGTATGTACAGTGGAGGAAACTGAATCACGTACCACAGTTTCCTTGACTGTACGAATTTATTTTGCCAACCTTCCTTACTTACCATCTTGCTCGCTAATCCTGCCGTGAAGCAGCAGTGCTTGCACTGTTGTGTTTCGGCGTGGAGAGTAAGACAGCCGGTGAAATTACTGGCACGTGAGGTATCCCATCTTAGGCCTCTAGGTTGGCAACGCGTCTGCAATACCCCTGGTGTTGCAGATGTTTATGGACGGTGGTGATCTCTTACCATCAGGAGACCCACTTGCTTGTTTGCCATCCAATCGAATAAAAAAATAAAAATAAAAACACTTACTTCCTTCCCAAACGTTAAGTACAGACAGCCCAACTTATTTGTGAACTTTTTATGCGAACGATATTAAAACTTTCCCGATTCACAAATAAGTTAGTCAGTCTGTAACCCTATCTGTATATTTGGTATTTTTTCACGCCTAAACCGCTCAACGCCTGATTCTTTAAAAACAAATTAATGTTTATTAACGGTTTCTAAAGAAACTAAAAGTAATTATTAGTGTAGACACATTAACTTAAGTAGGTATATATGTATATTAAGAATTAAGAGTTCTATCAGACCATATTTTTAATTTTCATTAATTTTTATTGAAATAATCGAGAAAAACTAACAAAAATTCAACGTTGCCAGCTCAGCGGGACTAAACGCTCTTAATTTGAAAAAAAAAATGACAATAATGATCAGTAAAATTAAAAAGTGTCAATGATTGTTTTTCATGTCTTGCTGCCTTCCTTGCTGCAATCAACTGAACAGTAGCTGTGATTCAGAGGTAGCTCGTGATGGCCCGATTGGCCGCCCTTTGACATATTAAGTGCGTCTAGGTTAAAAATACTTCTGGAGCGAAAACTAAGTAGGTAGCCTATCGATGAAAATTGTGATTTTTCGGATTCCATGGCTTTGTCCCTTGGATTTTACGTATACCTATTTTAGCTGTCTGGTCCTGGACATTCCGATTTACCTAATTTATCAAATTTCGGTGTGCCGTTGTGCTCTAATTTATCTATTATCGTGAACCAACATTCGTACTTACTTTTATTTATTTAAATACAAACACATTATGATTATTAGAATAGAGACGTGAGTTTCCTCTACGACTCGTCGCAAAGGCGCCGTCGGGCTTTTGTTCCACATCATAGATACTCGTCGTAGTTGGCGTTCCTCCACAGTACCTACCTGAGGGTCTACTCCGAAGTTCGAAAATCGAAGTTCATATCGTAGCGTCCCTATCTCGCTCTCGTATTAAATAGTATAAGTATTAGAGAGACCAAACGACACGGACTTCGTTTTTCGAATTTCGTAGTAGCCCTGCTGTACGGCAGTCGCAACTTTTTGCCTTATAATAACACTAAGTGGTTGCATAAACTGCCCTTGACGGTGTTTGTGAATAGCTTCGGGTTGGGTGCCTTTAAGAAAGTCTACTGAGTCTGAGTCTACACTGAGTCGTGTGTGTCCATGGGCGGCGGAGATTGCTTACCATTAGGTGACCCGCATGCTCATTTGTCTAGGTACTTGCAATAAATTAGTAGACAGTTTTGATTAACGCCTTGAGACAAAACTCCAATAACCTTTAAAACTAGATAAACAATACTACCACTATCAACTTCTGCCGATGACAGCGTTTCTGTCACGTTTGCGCTAATCGGTCACACGCGGCGTGCTCACTGCACTTTATGATTATCTACTGATTCTGAGTGATAGCTTGAGAGACCCAATATTAGGTCGATTGGGGGATGACACAGTTTCATTTGAAAATCGGCTCCATGTGACCGCGGCGGAAAATGTGGCGGCGGACAGTACTGGTTTTGAACTTATTGGCGGTAATAAATAGGGTAAGTTTTTCACTTTAGTACCTGCGTATTTTCTTATATAACTAAAACGTTACTCTGGCATTGAATGTACGAGATGTTTTTAATTTATAATGTTTGAAACTTTCGTGATTTTCACTCTTAACTACTATCACCACCGGAATTTTATCATCATGCAACAATGAGTAATGACTACCTCGACGTTTCAACCACATCACAGTGACCGTCGTAGTGGCGTTCAGTCTACTCGTGACTTAACCACGGCCAGCACTGTAATATAGGAAGCGTCGAGGTAATTAGGTAGGGTAGGTACTACTCGAATCGTTGTTAGCATGATAAGTCCCTGTTGTGGTGTAGTAGTTATGTTTTTAAATCTCGAATTTTCAGTAGATGCTAGCTTGAACACCCATAAAGAGATTTTTTGTGGATATTGTAAATAAAATATAGTTAGTTAGTGTGAATAACCTTTGACGCGTCATGCTTTAAATAACGACCAGTGTACGTATCCAGGTTGATTTAAAGGTACATTATCAGTGTAGTAACGTAACAGTTTGGTCATTATACACCGGTTAGGGCGACTCCGTACCGCGAATTTTCACCGCGCGATATTTATTCGCGCGAATTATATTGCGTGTCTTACCAGCTTTACATACAATTTCTTTGCGATTTTTTTTACCGCCAGTATAAGATTCAATGTGTTACAGAATTGTGAAAAAAAACTTTACAAGAACCGCTACGAACAGAGGCTAAACTACTCTGTAGGTTTGCTCTTGGATATGTCCAAAGCATACAATAGAGTCTCACATAGCGTCCTGCTATCTAAACTTAACGGAATAGGCGTACGGGGCAAAGCATATTACTGGATTAAATCATATCTAACACAGAGAAACTAATTATGTCCAAATAGAACACTTAAATAGTAAAGCAGAACTACAAATCTATAATTCTAAAATGCAGCTTGTGGAAAACTCTATCCCTCAAGGCAGTGTATTGGAATGCGTTTTATTTCTTATATATATAAACGACTTGCCTAAAATTACAAAACATATGTCCATTCTGTTTGCGGACGACGTTTCCCTGTTATTTAAATGCCCCAAAATGACGGTTGTTTACAAGTTGTGGAAGCTTACATACTATATCAAACGGGCTTAGCTTAGGCTTGGGCTAAGTTTAGGCTTGTAAATACAGCTGCGCAATATCATAAGGAACTCTTAACTTCCAGCTATATTTACTAATGTATTTATGCTGAAGTTGATATTTATAATTGTATTTTATTAACGTAATTAGGTATTTATTTAATATGTTATTACCTAATCAAACAAAGCAACAACAATACCTTTTATTTAGTTAGCTGTGTCTTCCCTCAGACATCGACACAATCGGCCAGCAATGGGACTGAAGAGCAGGCTCCTCAGCAGTGCTGCCCTTGTCCTCCCGTGGCTGAGCCTGGCTCGGTGCTGGGCGCAGCCTCCGCGGGCGCGCCAGCTGCCGCGGGCCAGCCCCGAGTCGCGTCGCCCGTCGACCCGGACGACTGCCCCTGCCGACCACGGGACGCCGACCCCGAGGGAGTTTCATCGCTCTCCCTTTCAAATTCTTTGCATTGTATTGGGAACGTCGTGAGGTGAGCTTGTATCTTTGTACATACATCGCTGCTTTAGTTGGTTTGTCACACAAAATAAACACTTTAGACGTCTTCTTTTTACGGCTCTCCTGAAAAACTTTTTTTTGAGTTGTAAGTCTATCCAACTAAAGCAGCGACATACAGAACTGAGCCATAAGTATTGTAAGGTCGAGGCAATCTACATAACATACCAAGCTGGAAGCGGGCCAGTATTGGTACGTTTGTTTCCTTTCCTGTCCCTTAGTAAGGCCAGGTACGCACTATGCGGCTAACCGCACGGTTTTAGCGTGCCATCTCTATTCAAAGTATCGCCTGAGAAAGAGACGGCGTGCTAAAACCGCGCGGTAAGCCGCATTCTGCGTAAGTGGCCTAAGTACCTACCCATTCTCTCGTGTCCAACCCAAAAATCAATCAGGGTAGTCATGTAGTTTTTATTACATCTATTTTTGTTGTTTTTAAACCCCGACGCAAAAAGAGGGGTGTTATTAGTTTGACCGCTATGTGTGTCTGTGCGTCTGTCTGTCGTCTGTGGCACGGTAGCTCTTAAACGGGTGAACCGATTTAAATGCAGTTTTTTCATTTGAATGCAGGTTCTTTAGCGATGGTTCTCAGACATGTTTTATCAAAATCGGTTTAGCCGTTTTCGAGATATTGAACTTTGAAGTGACAATGTCGGGGGTTTTCCAACTTTTTGTTAGTTAGGTTATCTCATGCTAGCGCTAGCTGACCTTACCTGAAGTATGATTGGTTTTTTGGAGTCTTTTTGTATTTTTATTTCAACTCCAAATTTGTTACTTTTACGGGTATCCCGTGAAACCATATCGAAAATACAAACTGAGACATGGATGCACATATTACTATTTTACGATGGTATGGTATGGAGGAAATATTGGAAATTGAGAGAAATTAGAAACAATACTGAAAGATAGTAACTGTATGAAAGGAACGAAAAACCTCTATAAAATAGCGATAAGTATTGCCATGCCTGACTTATGGCTTTCAGTCACCACTGAGAAAAGATTAAAGAAGACGAAGAAAGAAAATTCTTTCCGGCCACGATACTAACCGTCCTAAATACACATTTTCTTTTACGTATGCAGTCTTTTACATAAGTTATAACAAAAACATGATTAAGGAACTAAATAGCTTCCCGCGAATACGGTTTTTGACAACTCCTGAATTTGCCATGTCTTATATATTATACTCGGCTTCGTCCTCGAGATTAGCATGTATGTACTTGTAGTATCGCGCAGCGATCAATAAGTACATATATGCTAATGTCTTCGGACGAAGCCTTCGTATAATATGATTGAACTTCACGTACACAGGTAAGTTTGTTTAATCATCAATTATTATGAAGATATAGATATACGGACAGTGTTTAGCAAAGAAAAAAACTTAAATCGGTTGAAAATTGAATATTATAGTGATTTTTTCAAAAATCTATATACCTGTCTCTTTCTCAAACGCTTTTTTCTATGCAGCAAGTATGGCGCTACTTGCGTGTGACGTCACATGCAAGCATGTCTCTGTCTTATCTTGAATTTCAAACCTTTATAACTTTGTTATTTGTAAAGGTAGCTTAAAAAATATTTTTCTATTCGATAAGAGCGTGTCGGACACGCCCAAAATAGTGTTCCGCAGCCATTACGAAAAAATACTTAAGTAATATTTTTCTAAGGACTTCGTATTTTATACGGAACGGAATCTTCCAAGTTTAGGTATATTTTATACCTTAGGCTGCTATTTACTCTTAAACTACTAATAATTCTCAAGCAAACTTAGCCGTTACAGTTTTTCTTGAAAGTTTGATATACTTACACTACCATTCTGTTTTTTTTCAAAATTTTCCACCCACCGGTTTAGATTTTAGAGGGGGGGGGGGGGGTGGACGCTACTACGATGCCTATAATGTGGGATGGCTTGAGCTCGCCTTTGATAGGCAGGAGTGGAGCAAAAGGGGCAGCAGTCTAGTGAAAATTTTGATAGCATGTATCTTTTGTAAGCTGCTAGGCAGTTAAAATAATAACTGACTGAGATAAATCTAAGTCCACGTGGGCGAAGCCACGGGCACAGCTAGTTTCTAAATAAAAATATACGAGTATTTAAAACTTTTTCTGATAACAAGTCAATATTAAAACAGTCATTTTATAACATTTTTTGAGCTTTTTCCACGTTTTTACTGGCGGAATCTTACAGTACATATACTATGAATCCAGTATTTCCAATTAAACAAAATAATATACACTGAATCTACTACTTGTTTCAAAATTATTTTAGGTCAGAGCCTGCGGATGAGGTTAAACCGCTTCTGCAACCAGAAGTGGACTTGGCATCATCAGTGCTGGAAACTCTTCGGGAAGCAACTGATGAGGAGTACAGAGACGCGCTCGAGAGAGACGCTGGCAGGAGTGCGGCCTTTGATGCTGAAAACAATGATGTCACCCCAGAAGAAGCTAGAAATGTAGTCACGATAATCGTAAGTCCCAAAGACATGACCGACGACGTTATTTCTGAAGCATCCCATGTACAAGCAACAAGATGTATTGACTCCCTTTTGGGAAATCCTAGAGCTTCTTTTAACCGACCGCCAGTAAATCAAAAAGGTCTGGAGGACATACTCAACTTGCCTTTACCCGGAGGTCTGCTTCATAGACAGCGTGATAGTAATTTAGCCGCGAGTAATGTTCATGAAAGTGTAGTTAAAGCAGATAATAATCTAAATAAAGTTCTATCTGGCCTTAGATTAAGGTCAGATCCTGGACTTTTAAATTTAGATCCACATAAAATAAGCGAGGATATAAGTAAAATTCTTAGCGGACAAAAACTTGGTTTAAATAACGACAGTCGTCGAAAAACAACACAGCCAACAGTCACAGTTACGGATTCAATGACAAATATGATTGATAATAAAAACTTTGATGATGATGAAAGCAGCGTTGAGACACAAATCAATGAAGACGCGATTGATATAGACTTGCCTAATATAGACACAGATCCATCTACTAGCAATGTTCATGGATTATTTGCTGAAGCTAATGAAAAAGAGGCGAGAGGTCTACAAAAAGAAGACAGTTTTCCAAATTTAAAGTATCCCTTGCTAACTAAAAATGTTAAAGCAGATACAGAAAATTTGTTTCCCTTGAGAAATCTATTGAAATTGAAAGACGTAGAGCTAATTCCTTTGGATCTTAATAGACAAATACCGAAGTCTAAAGTAAATGTTCCTAGCATGAAAATTGAACCTTTACAAACTAATAAAGCCAGAAAAAATGCTTTTAATCAAATCAAGCTACCCAAATTATCAGACTTGTTTGCTAAGCCATCGAAAACTATAATTGAAAAAGGCACAAGCAAAGAAGCAACAGATGAAGTTGTTAAAAGTGGAAATATAGAAAAATCGGCGAATATTCAAACTATCCCAAGAAAGACACTATTTAAGACTGAAATTTTGGACACAATCCCGAGCACTTCTGAAGTAAAACAAGTTACTTTTAATAAAGACAATTGCTTAAGTTTAAAACCAAATGTTGTCAATTTATCAGACATTGAAACAAGTAATAATGTAGATGCAATTGAAAATCTAAACACTGATCCAGATGCCGAGCAAGTGATAGAATCTATACCAAAGGATGAAGATAATCTAAATATTTCAGACATCGGCACTTCACAAGGTTTTGACTCGAAAAGCAGTAAAAGTACTGGAAATAACAAACTTGACGGCACAGAATTTATTGACGTGATTGATGAAGACCTAGAATCAGATAACAATGAATTAGTAATTATCCCCGATGATTATATAGACGATATTGATCCTGCTTCTGTTGATTTAAGCGAACTTGAAAAAGTTGAAAACCAAAGCAATCATCCATTCAAAAACTTGAAATCGTTTAGGAAAAGTGTCGTTGAAAAATTAAATGCTTTAGAAATAAGTGACCGACAAGCACTCGAAAACATAAAACATAGCGTTGGAGAAATAGCTGAAAATAGTGACTCAGATGAGGCGCGAATGAAAGCTTCAGAAACTACAGAACTGTCGTCGCCGTCAAATCACATGAAAAATGAACTAAAAGAAGAGGAACGTTCCTCCACAGAAGACGTCACTTTTCAAGATCTCCAAAATATGTCTGATTCTATTTTATCTGCCAGTGAAAATCGGGAAAAAGTGATTTCACCTAAAATTATAAAGGTAGAAAAGTACAGTAATAGAGATTCACAGAACTTAGAAACCGATGATGGAAACTTTGAGCCAGAAAAAATAAGTAAAGATGAAAATGATGATGTCCTAGGAATGGATGGCACCAAACAAATTCAAAACGAAGGATTAAAATTTGAAACCGAAATTAACTCTTCTGGTATAAATAATTCCGAAAACAAGGAGAGTTTTGTAGATGAAGAAGAAATTAACTTGTGTCCTAGTGACTTAATAGAAAAACCTTCTTCGGATGAAACTGAATCTAAATCATCTGATGAAAACAAAAAAAACGAAAATGACCTCACAACCTTGGCAAGTGAACCGGTTGTTCATAGCATATTTCGTCCGAACTCGAAATCTCTTATTGAACATCTTAGTGATATTGAATCAACATTACGGGGAAACCTTATCGTA
The DNA here is from genome assembly GCF_025370935.1 of Choristoneura fumiferana. Taxonomy (NCBI): domain Eukaryota; kingdom Metazoa; phylum Arthropoda; class Insecta; order Lepidoptera; family Tortricidae; genus Choristoneura; species Choristoneura fumiferana. Next base: position 11,693,192 of record NC_133480.1, read on the forward strand.
CAACCAGCGCCTTTAATAAACACAGACAATTTAAACATATTCAGAGCGCCAATGCTCAGTATTCCAGATATATCGGAGTTGAATACCAATATTCCTACTTTAGAAGAAATACGGATGAGAGTTTCGGAAATATTAGGTGGCTTAGCGAGAAAATCAGGAGACGAAGAAGTTTCTTCTGAATTTGACTCTGAAGATTTTGCGTCTAATAGCAATTCTGTGGTATCAGCCAGTGGCAGCTCTTTTGCACCAATTTCAATTCTCCCAACTTTAAAACCTTTGGAGAATATTAATTTAGATATCGTTCAGCTGAAGCCACTACCGTTACTACCCGGATTAAATCCACTAAAAAGCCAATTCCCAGGATTAAACTTAAATACATATAAAGCAAAGTTATCTGTTCCCAAGTCTTTAGATTTGAAACCATTGCAACTAGCTTCAACTTTGGGTAATGATGGAGGTCTCGTTGGAGCTATGCTGTCTGTTGGACCTGAAAAAAAAAACAAAACTGGAAAATCAAAACTGAAGCCGAAAGCAAAATCAAATTATGACAGCTCTGCTCGAAATTCTCCATCATTAGCAGATATAACCACAAGTATACAAAACAACGCACGAAATTTGCTGAATATTCCAGAAACAAGTCGGGGGCAAATTTTACAAGCTAGCAATGTAGTCGAAAACTTTGCAGAGAATATAAAATCACACACAGAGAATACAATGCGGAATATTCATCAAACTCTTTACCCTTCTCGTTTAGATGCTATTCATGCTGATTTACGGAAAAATGCTAACAATTTATTAAATTCTGGGAGAAATACCTTGGGAAGCCTGCATACTGTTTCGCCAATTAATAATGCTGTGGGTAATTTAAGAGCACAAACGGAAGCTACACTTAATCACGTACATCAGACATTAAATTATCCTAAACTTGCTGATCTAAGCTCTACAATTCACAGAAATCCAGGAAATGTGTTAAAATCACATTTACATGCAACTAATAAAATACTTAAAAACAAACCTAGTGGCTCTATAGATGCAGCGTTAGACAGCCTGAAAGCTCAATCTGCAAACACTTACAGGAATGTTCAGCGTACTTCTCCGTTGGAAGATTTGAGTAAATCCATTCACAAGACAGCCAAACATATCCTAAATTCATCATCAGGAATTACTTCGGGAAATAACGTACTTAGGGCTACACAGCAGAGAATTCCGCAAATAACCAAAGTTGTAGATAATCTTCGATCTCAGTCTGACAGTACTTTGATGAACATTCAGAAAACTTTGAATACGCCAGCTTTTTCTGACATAAGCTCTTCAATTCAAAAAAGTGCACAACAAATATTGAAAGCTCCGATAAGAAACACTCATATAGAAGTATTGAAGAATAGCTTGCCCTTAGATAATGTCGTGGATAATCTTAAATCGCATACTCAAAATACCATGAAACATATTCAGAAGACTTTGAGCACTCCAACCTTAGTGCCGACCCATACCCAGAACTTATTAAAATCGCCGATAGCGACAGCAGGGCGAGACACATTTGAACAGATCCTCCAAGCCAGTCCACCAGTAATAGATTTAACACCACACGCTGAAAAAGCTGTAAAAGATTTACAAAGAACACTTAAAGCGACATTACGAAACAGTCCAATTAAAGATTTACAACCCCTCACAAATCCAACGCATGTTCTTCAAATGATATCAGATCACCATGAAGATGTTAATGATAAATTATTTGCAATACGTACTGATTTGGCCGATCGCCTAGAATCAATGCACAATGACGTTATGGATTCAGAGAGGTTAAGGGCACTTCTTTCACCTCCATCTCAACAATTTGAATTATTTACTATCCCACTTCCAAAGAGTCGCATGAGTACTCCAAATTTAGAGAAACAAGTAAGTCCACCTTTGAAATCGAAGCAGCCATACTTCGATAGTCAAAAGAAGGAATCCAGAAGACCAACTGTTCCTAAAGCTTCTAAACTTAAAGCAGGAGTAACAAAGTTAGGTGCAATGCGAGCTTCTAGTGGCAAGGATCGTGGCTTACCTAAATCATTAAAATTACCAACAGCAGCTAGTGCACCAGTCCCGGCGAAAATTAAAAAGCCAATTTTCCCACTGTTTCCTAAAAAAGCAATATTTCCAAAACCTTTAAATAGTGATCTGTTTATCGATCCTTTACCGCCTGGTCCTGAACCGCGAAAAACTTACCAAAGTACGACTACTAGACGACCATTTATACCAAAGCCTAAAACGGGGCCAAAGGTATCAACTCCACGGCCAAATCTTTCGCCGGTAAGTAAAAGACCTCCGTTTGTTCCAAGTCCAACGACACCAAGACCTAAGATTTCTAACGATCGTTTCAAGCCCAAGCCACTAGTAAGGCAACAGACGCCATGGACCCCAACTAAGAGCGCGAAACCCATCAGTACACGCGATCCTCTACCATCAGCTAGCAGAGCAGTTCCGTTAACACAGCTAGCCAAATCCAACTCCGCAATACCAGCAGGTTCAAATACCAAGATAGGAACTTTACCACGTTTACTTCCCTTATTATCACGACACAATCCGCAGCAGTTAGTTAAACCAAAACCAAATTACGAAATTTCACCGCCAGCTCAAGGGCGCTCGAGCAATGGGGACATTAAATCGCTAAGCAGTCCCATTAAACCACAAACATTACTGCTAAGTAAGTTAACCAACGCTCTAAAGGGCAAACAAACCAAAGTGAATTTTGGCTCCCCTTTAGGCATGAAAAGTCGAACATCTGAAATGGCGCCGGCTGCGTCCGAAAACATTGGAGATGTTGTAGCAATAGAAAATCCGATGAAAGAAAATGTTGCTTACAAATGTAAGATGACGTGTGTGAAATCAGAATAAGAATATGATTTGGTTGCAAAAACTAAACATACCTAACTGTTAATATAATGGGGAAAAGTATTATGTATGTACCTGTAAGTACAATTAATTGTCATCACAATACATGTAGATTTGATTCATGTATGTCATTTCATTACGATACTCTCTCTTGCAATGATAACTCGACTCTTACAGTGATGTCAAAAGTTGATATTTATTCGACTGAAGTTTATTTTCATACAGGAATCATCGTAGGATTAGGTACTCGATCTACTTACTCATAAATCTCATAATACTCGTAACATAACTTAACTGCAATAAGATGTTGTACAGGTATGTTCACCAATAACTTTGATGTCAATTTCAATTAGCGAAATTCTTTTGTTTTATTTGAAAGGATTGGAGGGTGGAGGTGGTCTCATACAGAATGAAAATTATAACGTGGTATAAAATTAGTGTTTGAAGTTCAGTTAATGCTGGACAGCGTAGTGCATTGACTCATTTATCAAAATAGTCTAATTGAAATTGAGTTCGTGGTTTACATCAACATCCTTAATTTTATCAGACTAATTTCAACAAATGAGTTAGGTAATTTATTGAATCAGGCGTTACTTTGCGGAGGTCCATGTCAACGAACTTACGCGGTAAGGTCGCGGGTGAGCAAGGAAATTCTTTTAGTTCATTTAAATGAGTTAGGTATTATATTATATTTTCCAGCATTAACTGAGCTAAAAATACTAGTTTTCTATCACATTCAAAATTTTACCCAGTATTAATTTGATCAAAATCTGTTTAGGAATATAAAGTCTATATAATAATAATAACAATATTATTGTAATTAATTGTAAATAGAAGAAAAAAATTATGTAAATAGGTGTCTAAGTGCTTAAGTTATGATCAAAATAATTTATATTAGTGAGTAACATACATTTTTCTACTATATTTTTGTACTTTATTTTAATAAATGTTTTATAATGAAATAAATCGTTTTTTATTCGTCTTTATTGAGTATTAATTGAATTTAGGCAAGCGTGATTTTTAGGTCGCCAACGTGCTAAAAAACTGACCAATTGCGCGTCGAGCTCGCGCACCGATTGTTCCGTTTCCGAGGCAAAAATACTGTATGTACGAGTACATAAGGCATCAACTTATATACCACAAAATTGTCAAAATAGTAATTTTATAACAAAAAATAGAACCGACTACAAAAAACCATGAAAATAATTTTCTACAGTCTGAAGTCGGTGCCTCAGCACGAGCCAGCAGGAGTGGACCTATAATCGTCTACCTCACCTACAACTATACGAATATATTGGGCTTCAATCACTCCTGCTGTCTCGTGCTGAGGCACCGACTTCAGACCGTAGAAAATTATTTTCATGGTTCTATTTTTTGTTATAATTTTTTTTTCACCATTTTTAGTGTAAAAGATCTAAGATACAAAAGTTTAATATCAACTGCTCGTATAGTTGCAGGTGAGGTAGACGATTATAGGTCCACTCCTGCTGGCTCGTGCTGAGGCACCGACTTCAGACTGGTAGAAAATTATTTTCATGGTGTTTTGTTTATTTCGGTTTATAATCTGTGTAGCAAACTCCTTGTATGTATAGACTTCAAAATAAAATTAAGATTTATTTTTGGAGTCTTTTTGTATTATTTATTTCAACTCCAAATTTTGTTACTTTTACGGTCATCCCGTATAACCCATATCGAAAATACAAATTGAAATTATGATTGGTTTTTTGGAGTATTTTTGTATTTTTTGTTTCAACTTCAAGTTTGTTACTTTTACGAGTATCCCGTGAAACCATATCGAAAATACAAACTGAGACATGGATGCACAGAAAAACCAGAAAAAGAGACCAGCGAGACCAGGTCCTCAGTAAGCCGTGCTGCGTGCTATAACCCCTACACCACCACTGGACAGGAATCTAGACACGAATTTTTCCTATGCATACATATCTCAGGTTGCTTATTTCAAGTTATTTCTGCTACGCTACTTATGCAGCAGCACTAGCGACATCTAGTGTGACGTCTCTCGATGAGACATGATAACAAATGATAACAAATGTCATCATAATCGATAACCTAACCAACAAAAAGTTGGAAAACCCCCGACATTGTCACTTCAAAGTTCAATATCTCAAACACGGCTGAACCGATTTTGATAAAACATATCTAGGAACCATCGCTAGAAACCCTACTTTCAAATAAAAAAAACCTCATTCAAATCGGTTCACCCATTTAAGAGCTACGGTGTCACAGACAGACACACACAGACACAGACATACAGACACGCAGACCACGGTCAAACTTATAACACCCCTCTTTTTGCGTCGGGGGTTAAAAATAGGGCGCAGTAGAGTTAAGAAGCGGCGCAAGGTGTCAATATGCGACCAGTCTAGGTGGCATGACTCGCGAGAGTTGCGGACAGCCGGTGTGGCGTTTCAAGGGGAGGCTTTTTACAAGCTTTTATTTAGTTTCACCTGTCCCGTTGTCTGTCCGTCTGTCTGTAATCAAATCTTGCAAGTTAAATGTGATCAACTTCCAGTAGTCAGATTGACTTGACATTTGGAATACTTATGTAAATCGCGTGACAATACAATAATCTAGAAGTGACATCCTGGTAGTCCAGCCAGGATCGACTCTTCAACGGTTAATAGCATCGACTTGAAATTTGGTATGCAAATGTAGTTTGAGTGACAATGGAAGTACAGTAAACAAAAAGTACAGTCAGTAAAAAAAGCTTGTATTAAAAGTGAAATTTTTATGGTCAGGTTATTTTCAAATCTAGTAAATAAATATTAATGTACAAACGAGTTTGTAGTGGTCAATCGAGCGCCGCAATGTAATGCAATACTCGATTTATCTTGCAAGTCTAAACTCGACTTTATTGTTTAAACAGTGAGGTGGTTACCCGTGTTAGGTTCTTTTTATCTAATAAATAATTGCTTCTTTATAGGTTAAATAATTTGACGTAGTTTTTCAAAAATGATCCAAACCTCAACAATTTTTTTTTTTTATTTTGGAACTAGTTTTAGTTCGAAATTAAAGAATAATATGACAATGCTTTGGATCATTTTTGTCACACAGATAGGTACCATTATTTCTTCAGTCTACAGTAACACAACTTTTGTAAATTACTTTATAAAGTTCCTAGGTAACTTCAATGATGGAAATTTCAATAGTAGGTAGGTAAATAAGTATGTGCCTGATCGAACAAAATCGAGGAAGAAAATCTGGAATGCCTTTGAACATTTAATTTGCCAAACACGAACAACAACAACCACTACAGCTGATCACACGTATCTTTCTATCCTTGATCTAAATTCGCTATACTGAATCACAAAAAAAATACTAGGTCTCGCAGAATAACACTAAAACAGCAAGCTTTATTTTACTGTCTAAGCAGACGCACTTTGGGTACCTATGCCTACTTACTTTGCTAGCGCTCACGGGTTGCGGGCCGCTCCACTCGGGCGGCGGGCCAGTGCGGGTTCGGCATTAAGCTACGAGGGACGTCTAAATGGCGTCATGGCGGAGTGTTTCCGGCGCGTGCGCCTTGACGCTGACACTTCTAATCGTTGGAATCGCTGCAGGTGAGCAACATTATCTTGGCATTAACACTTGGCCTATACAGTGCACTAACTTCAATTAGTGCGCTAAGAAAATTTAGAAATTACTGTGCTATTGGACTTGGCTGTAATTTAAAGTAATCTTGGGTAGCTGGTACTACTCCCGATTACCTCAACTTTAAGCGCCCTGATATTTTCGGCATTGGCTGTTTCTTTTTCTTGTCTATTGCTCAGTGTGATTGATTTTAAGTAAAACCCGTTAATTTTCAAATTTAAAAAAAAATAAGTTTTGGAGAATTTATTCTTTAATCAAAGTTTTATTTGCTTGTGTACATTTTGTTGACTCTACATGCCTTGTCATCCAATCTATAAATCCGTACCTACCAAGTTTTTCCATCGTATTTTGTCGGGTAAGTTCGTCATATTTATCTTGGTTGCTCAATTCAGCAAAGCCCGGAATTTTTGCGGCATTCTGGATCTGTCATAGTGACTTCTCACTTATCGACTCTACCTAAATGATATTATCGATAATGATAAGTATTTTCGTAAAATAATAATCGTTATATCATTTATAAAACGCACCTTTAAAATTAAACTGAAATAATTCGAAATTTTCTCATTTTAAAATTCAACCAGATTGTGTTTTATTTAAAAGTTTATTTTGGAAATGTGAATATTTCAAATGGTTTTTAAAATTAAAATTTTAAAGCTGCGCAAGGCACTAATGGAACACTTACCTATTAGCACTACAGAAGGCTTTGAATATGAAATTGAATTATTAAATTAAAAATTGTTAACTACTAATTGTTTTCATTGCATAATGCATATTATGTCTTTTCAAATTTTTGACTGCTCAAAAGCTAATTGGAAGAGATCGCTCTTTAACGATTTAACGATAAAATCGTCTATTGTTGACGTCTCTACTCTTAATATTTTTTAACATGTTGTGTATCGACATATCGATATTGAGTATCGGAAGTCGATAAGTGAGAAGTCACTATGACAGCTCAAAAATGCCGCGAAAATTCCGGGCTCTATCAATTAGCTTCACTGAAGTTCAATAAGTTAGTTGAGAAAGCAAGATAAATACGTACTTTTCCGACAAAATACGATGGCAAAACATTATTCACTACATCTATAGGTACCATAAACTGTTGAAGACTTCCCTTCTTTGGAGATGATCCTGGTATCAATAATATCAATAGATTAAGTACTGTCACTAAAATTACATAAAGATGCCAAGTTTCAGCTCAATCGGATGCCAAGAAGTGGTTGAAAAATAGTTCGCAAACGAAACACAAATTTACTACAAAGACTACTTTTATAGGTTATTCACACTTAGATGTTATACAAAGAAAAATATTAATTAACAACGCAACATCCGCAACAGGCTTCGTCAACAAAACAAATTGTAGATCAAATTTACTTAGGTACCTACGCACGTAGGAAGTTGTAATAACTACCTTAACTTTTGATTTCTCAAATTAAGATGCTCATAAGAATGTGAGATTTATTTCTGTAGGAAGTAGGTAATATTTTTAGACTATAGCGGTTATTACTAATTTTATGAATTAAATTCGGGTTTTGTTCCGCCTACCGCGTCTCGTGATCATGGCGCATGCAGCTGTGCCGGAATATCGAGCTGCTCTAAAATCAAGGTGCGCGGAACAAAACCCGAATTTAAATCATAAAATTGGTCATATTAAATTTGAGCACAGAAAAACCAGAAAAAGAGACCTGCACTGGGAATCGAACCCGGGTCCTCAGCAATCCATCATCCATCCATGTCTCAGTTTGTATTTTCGATATGGTTTCACGGGATACCCGTAAAATTAACAAATTTGGAGTTGAAATAAAAAATACAAAAAGACTCCAAAAAACCAATCGAGTGAAGCTGACTCTACCATGCCAGATGATAATCATGCCGATTTCGGCCCGGGCGACCACTTTGATTCCTAATTATTTGAATGGCGCTTATGTGCCTTAAGATGACTTACACGATAGCATACATGATGATAACATGTAACGTAAGAAGATAATGTAGTGTGCACTATATGGGGGCGTGTAATGATTTCTAGGCACAATATCATGTTAGCGGAACTGACATCGACACTTGTTTGTTTACAAACATGTTGATACACAATCTGCTCCGTGATAATGATAACGCCACTTTGGCACCAAAACAAATAATACCTAAGGAACGCCATAATGTCAATGTCGTAAGCACATGTTAGAGACGCAAACGAGGTAAATTAATAAATTAACAATTAATTCTTATCAGCATTAGGCAATTTTACATAGCATTAGTAACGCAGACACACAGTAGAATAAAAATTAGTTAGGTATATATATAATAGTTTTGTTACATATTAATTTTCTGTAAGTAATTACTAAAATAGAGTCGATTTAGGTGTTACCAAAGTAAGTTTCAGTCTACTGTAACACCACCTATTTAATTCAGTGTTTTAGGGTTTTGTGGCTAAAATGCCCAGATCTTTCTGTCTGCCTGTTTGGCTGTCCGTGTGAATGTGTTACAGTATTTAATATATTTTTTGGAAACTAAAACGTCTATGAGAATGAGGTTTTGAAGGCAGGTGTGCAAACAATATTTCTGATGTTAAAAATATTTACGTTACGGAAAAATTAGAGGGGACATTAAGTATGCTAATTATAAGCGCTAGGCTCTGTGCAATACACGCAACAGAAGGAGAAAAGATAGGTGCTCAGTGACGTATGATGGATTCATGATGCATCATTGGAAGTAGGTCTTAAAAATGGTTGGAGGGAATTTTGAAGTAACTTTTTCCTATGAGCTCGAGTAATCGAAATCGTAAAATGGCATGTCGCCCTCTCGCCGTCAAACCGTAGCATCAAAATACGAAAACCGGCCAAGAGCGTGTCGGACACGCCCGAAATAGGGTTCCGTAGCCATTACGAAAAAATTAAGTAATATTCTTCTAAGGATTTCGTATTTTATACGGAATCTTCCAAGTTTAGGTATATTTTATACCTTAGGCTGCTATTTACTCATAAACTACTAATAATTCTCAAGCAAACTTAGCCGTTATAGTTTTCCTTAAAAGTTTGATATACTTACTATCATCCTGAATTTTTCAAATTTTTCCACACACGGACGCTCGATTTTCATTAAAATTAGCACTTTAAATCACTGAATTGAAAAAAATTAAAATCGTCTTAGCAAACCCTTAATCCAACGGTACCCCACACTATAGGGTTGGATGAGAAAAAAAAATCCCCCTCACTTTACGTCTATGGGAGGTAACCTAAAAAATTTTTTTTAGAATTTTTTATTGTACCATTTTGTCGGCATAGCTTACATATATATTCGTGCAAAATTACAGCTTTCTAGCATTGATAGTCCCTGAGCAAAGCCGCGGACGGACGGACAGACAGACATGGCAAAACTATAAGGGTTCCGTTTTTGCCATTTTGGCTCCGGAACCCTAAAAATCGAGGTAAGTAAGTTACATGAAATATGTATAAGTTTGAACAATACATAAATGTTAGGGTCTTCTGTCTGATTGAGAAGCCACTTTACAAACCACTTAAACCACTACTCTGTTCCTGAAATGGAAAAAAACTTTTAAATGATTTATTTTATTCAATGTTCCAGGAGACAAGCCCTGTGCTCCGCGGCAGTACCCAGGCAAGTCTGTCGGCTGCGTGTGTAACAACACGTACTGCGATGAGGTTACTCGAGACAAACCCACTGCTAATCACTTCGTTGCCTACACTTCTTCCGAGGTAATTTGATGCATCAGTGCTCCGTCAGTTCACCGCTAAGGGTCTCCCCACATCTACGACGTGGAACTGGCTTTAGCCGACCTAAAAACACTTGATGTGCACGCAATAAGAGCGAAAAAGTAAACGTCGTTTCGCTTCGGCCGAGCCGTGGACAGAGTAGATAACTCCTACCTATCCATCAATATTTAAAAAAACCGGCCAAGAGCGTGTCGGACACGCCCAAAATAGGGTTCCGTAGCCATTACGAAAAAAATCAAGTAATATTATGTGCGTTATAACACAATTAAAACACTTACTACAGTCTTAAAATCTATTACCAGAAAAAAAGTGTATCTTCACGGCACTTACGTCCTTTTGTTGAGAAGCGCAGTTTGAGAAACCTTACTAAATTTTAAAAAGAGCTGTCGAACTATGTGCCACACATTTTTTCAATTTCTGTTACGTGTATGGTGTGCCCCCTCTATAAATATTTATTTTTGTAATTTAACTACAAAACTAAATAGCGGCTTTGACAAGACATCTGTACTCCAAATTTCATTGATATTCCTACATTGTAGTTTTCGAGTAAAATGCCTGTGACATACGGACGGACAGACAGACAGACAGACGGACTTTACGAAACTATAAGGGTTCCGTTTTTGCCATTTTGGCTCCGGAACCTTAAAAAAAAACTATGATCATAACTTTTCCTAAACAAATATTATTACAGAAATAATTAACTTAATTATTACAGAAAAACAAACATAATAATAATATTTATTTCAGATTAAATTAATAGTTTTTTTTCTTATTAAACAGAACATTTTTTTTAATACAATGAAAACAAAAGCTTTGCTATTAAATACTTACCAGACATAGTTAACGAAGGAATGCGTTGCGTGTCTATAAGCCGTGGAAACATCTGTCTAATACCTAGCAATAAATATTGAACTTATTGTTAAATAACAAACTTGTTGTTGCTATTGTCTTGCATGTATTTAATATTGGTTCTGTATTGTAATGTGATATATAGAGTTATTTATACGTAATTTAGCTAAGTGTGTTTAATTCATTGTATTATTTATTACAATGGCCATAATTCATAGCCAGTAGCCAAACAAGTAAGTACCTACCCGCAGCAAAATCTTTCCACAGTCAGTTTGACGGTGACTTATTTTATAAACATTGCCATCAGTAGCGTGGCGCCGTAACAACTGATTCTTACCAGGTTGGCAAAATTCCGTACTTGACGTTGGTCAAAGATAAGCAAGTCAACCAATTTGATTTTCGTACCACCATGGTTCCTTACAATAGTAAATAATTTTATTTGTTTATAGCAATATGTAGGTATCGAATGAGTGAAATGTCATTAAAACATGATTCTGTGATGGCCTAGGATTGAAATTGGTTGACTGAACACTAACAGCAAGATAAGATTTAGCTTTCGGAAACAATTTAATACATCAATTGGTAATGGCATCCGGATAATTCTTGGATAATTGCATATTATCGTACGCTTAATGCGATGTGTGTACCTAGCCGAATATTCGCGCATTTCGGGCGAAGCCGTAGACACACTGTCGGTAAACTCGCGCATATCAAACGGTTTCTTTATCGATCGATATTTTTTTGTTTGCAATGTGGTCATGCACAATGCCGTAGGCCGAAGACGAAGTTTTATCGCAATCATTTTTATTGCGATGTGTGTGGGCCCTACCATAAAAAAACATATGTCTAATGTTTTCAGGCTGGATCACGTTTCAAGAAAAGCAATGGAGAATTACATTCGTTCTATATGTGGAGTAAGTACCAAATCCTACTTTTTTATGGCGTGGAAAATGCGCTGTATGCATTCAATCCTGCTTGGAGAAACAGAGGGTGCGTGGGACTGAATACTTAATTCACAAATAATTTAGTTAGCCTTTGTTGTCCAGGATGCACCAGGTCCAGGTGTTACCCTTCCCCATCCCATGAGGCCTAACGCCTCGGATGCAAGGGTATAAAAAGGGTATAACACCCGAAAGGTCTTTGACGTCACACCCCACCTTATCCTAACCTATCCCTAACCTTCCTTTTATAACTTACCTATGGAAGCCTATATAAATCAACAAGTAACACAGACCCTACTATCAACACCACATAAAGACGAAAACCGCGTATCCATTTTTATACTAAACAAAATCTATAAATTATCACCGTTCCCTAATGTAGAGGTAGTGTGTGATTGCGTTTTTGCATGAAAATATACATGCGCCACATAGACGTAACTCGCTCTCGTATTAAATAGTATAAGTGTCAGAGAGACCGCACGACACGAACTTCGAGTTTCAAGTTTCGTAGTAGCCCTGCTGGCCCTCTACTACGAAGTGCAAAATTCGAACTTCGTATCTTGCTGTCCCGCTTACGCTAATATTATTTAATATGAGAGTGACAGGGACGGTACGATACGAACTTTGAATTTTCTAGGTTAGCTGGAAGAGATCCTCTCCTCTCTGTGTATTTGTATTTTTATTTTTATGTGCAATAAAGAGTTTACATACATACATACAACTTCGATTTTCGAATTTCGTAGTACTTAGCCCCGCTGCTTTGCACGTGTGGTTGTGAAGTAGCAAAGTTATTCACCAAAGAACTCCGCTTAGGGGGTTATCACATTGCCCTGCATTCCGCTGCGGGGATGCGGCACGCGCCACCGTACGATATGGACTCGAATTTCATCACTCCGTACAGCACAAGCTCCTCACACCGCAGCGGAATGCGGCGGCAGTGATAACCGCCGAAGGTCACGAACTGCGGCAGCGGCGAGTGCTCTGTTCATTGCGTGTGCTGCCAGGTAACTATTGTGTGGCGAGGATGTTGCCCGCGCAATGAACAGAGAAAACATCCGCCTCCCTGCTCTGTGGTTTATCCCTGATCTCTGCAGACGAGTCCTGTTCGCACACGTTGGAACTGGAGCCCGCGACCACGCACCAGACGGTGGAAGGTTTCGGCGGAGCGGTCACCGACGCCGTGGGCATCCATTGGGCCAACCTCACCGCGCGGCTGCAGGCTCACTTAATTAAGTACGTCTGTGGGTGCCGAATAAGATTAGGATTGAAATTGCTAACATAGGCTAACATCACTCGCTATCTATCTTCACTAATTTAAAACCACGTGCTGAAATTAAAAAAATGGATATGTACCTATTAATGAACCAGACAATGTGTACCTAATCACGTTCAATGGCCTCATCATTTCTTTAGGCTGTGCATCTACCAGAGCTGTGCGTAAGTAGCTCTGGTAAATCCACAAATAAAATAACTTCATTTTCTTACCTTCATTCTCCTCCTTCTTCCCAATACTGGTAGCAGAGGAGCAAGGTTTTGGGTCATTGGTATGGATGACCATAAAGTCTGCTTGCTCCAGCTCATACTTCGGCAAGAAAGGCATCGAGTACAACATGGTGCGCGTGCCCATCGGCGGCTCGGACTTCTCCACGCACGAGTACGCGTACAACGAGCTGCCGGCCGGCGACGCGCAGCTCGCCAACTTCTCGCTGACAGTGGAAGACTTCCATTACAAGGTGTTTGCTTAAAAGTATACTATATGCAATATACAACATGTATAAATAACATTTTTGTTGCTGTGTAGTCACTGTTAGTACTTTTGTTTTTTCAAGTAGAGTAGAACAGTAGAATAGGTGACTAGTTGGTATTTACCCGGTTGGAGGGACCACTTTTTAATACAGTTCTGAGCATTTAAAAATTAACGTGGTGAGATGCATAGTTAAAACAATAAATATGGATAGGTAACTAATTTCTGAAAGATTAAATTAGGTAGGTACTAGTTGTCTATGGTCGCTACCTTGTCCTGTATTGGTCCATTTGGTTCTAATATATTTGATTCCCACAGATTCCGTTGATAAAGCATATCACGGAGGTGGCCACAGCTCCAGTGCACATTGTGGCTACCACCTGGTCGCCACCACCTTGGATGAAGACCAATGAGAAGTTCAACGGAATCAGCCAGATCAAGCCAGAATACTTCCCGACCTACGCTCTTTACCATGCCAAGTATGTTTAGTTTCAGTAGAAATTATTCCAGGCGAAATTTCTTATTTGAAATTGGAAGCACCATTTAGAACCCTGTACTACAACTGGTTATAATAACAGATTGGTACAAAATATCCTATGCCTAGGTTCAGTTACATATTTATTACGCGCATAAAGAGAGCTCAGTGGCGATTGCTACATACGACGTAAATAATACCTAAATATACTCAGAGGCAAAAATTTGACCCACTCTACATAATATTATACAAAATTTACAAAATTACCTATTATAGGTATACATTTTGGGCCAGATTTTTTGCCACTCAGTATATCACTTCTAGTAATTAGATAATAATATGCTAAGTAATAATATAAGACTTTGTAACATGTTCATCTGGAGCAGGTGGATGACGAAAGTAAATTTCCCATTTAGGTTCATACGTGAATACAAGAAGAACGGTATTGACATTTGGGGCATCACCACCACAAATGAACCTGAGAACGCATATGTTCCTTTTGCAAGATTCCAGAACTTGGGATGGACTGCTAAGAAAATGGTAAATTCAATGAGGATTTAGTATCTAAACACTACACATTAGGTACACGAACGTGTTGAAAACTTTATTAGTTTTTTTTATATGTACTAACCTGTAAACAAAAAAGTAAACTACTCGCTTTATTTTTATGAACATAGATAATTCTCTCACGTACCTATACTATTTTTTTTGAATTTTTTTTTACCAACAAGGCTGTAAATTTAGTTATTTAAAAAAAACAGCAAATACTTCAGTAATTCTTTCACAGGGTCAATGGATCATCGAGGACCTAGGACCTACGATAAGGAATGCCTCTGATCTTCAGCATATAAAGATATTGACGGTGGATGACCAAAGATTCACCATTCCATTCTGGTTTAATAAGGTCAGTGCGATCTCCTGTTTTTGCAAGTGGACGTTTATCTATTACTTAGCTTTTGCCTATACATATACTACAATTTAATTTATGTTACCAATTTTCCTACAATTTTTGGTCGTTGAACTCATTTTTAACCCCCGACGCAAAAAGAGGGGTGTTATAAGTTTGACCGCTATGTGTGTCTGTCTGTCTGTGGCACCGTACCTCTTAAACGGGTGGACCGATTTGGATGCGTTTTTTTTTAATTGAAAGCAGGTTTCTAGCGATGGTTCTTAGACATGTTTTATCATCATGTTCAGCCGTTTTTAAGATATTGAGCTTTGAAGTGACAAAGTCTGAGGTTTTTAACCGACTTCAAAAAAGGAGGAGGTTATCAATTCGGTTCTAGTTTTTTAAAATGTTTGTTACCTCAGAACTCCATCAATTATGAACCGATTAAAAAAAATTGCGTTCGTCTAGGAATGTCTTCAATTAGGTCCAATAAGCACCAAATCAGGATCTGATGATTGGATCTTAAGGACATTGAGGGAACTCTTCAAATGTGGTAGGGACACCTATAGTAGATTCGATATATTTAGTAGTAACTCGTGCATTTGCTCTTGAAAATCATCATTTGGTGAAATGGAACTGATGATGAAGACCACAGTTGACCAGCGGAGTTACTACTCAATTACAAGTATTTCACGGGTTGAATTTTATTTACTTTGACACAGTTGCTAAGCAACTTATGCTCCTCGTAATGCATATGGTAAAACGGGTGGTGAAGCACCAGGACTCCTCAATAATGAACGTCTCTGCATCGGAAAAAGCAATCTTTCGTAAAAGGTGACGAGCAGTTATATTTAACTATTGTGTCAGATTATTTAGGTACACTAAAAAGCGTATAAAAATATATAACAAAAAGTTGAACCGACTACAAAAAAACCATGAACTGACTTCAGACTGGTAGAAAATTATTTTTATGTTTTTTTTGTAGTCGGTTCAATTTTTTGTTATAAAATTTTATTAAATTAAAGAATTGCGCTTTTGAATGAATAAAAGACGCCAAAAATATTACTCGTATCGGCTCTATAGTCATTGGTTTTGCTGAGGATGCTCAAATCACTTTCAGGGCCTGTTTCACCACTTATTTATAAATTTTATGTGACAAAATAGATATTATAAATGATGCCATCACTGTTTATTCATGGTTTATTCCGACAAAACAAATAGAGGCGCCACCACAGATATCTGTCACTAAAAATTTATCAATGATGATGTAGGCCCTCAATGTTCTTCTCTTGCTTATCTACGCTACGAGTATAATCTTTATGACTGGTACAAAGTTTCTGCTGGTGAGTTGTAGCTTTACGAGTAGGCAGTTTCCTCATTTCAATTGTTACTTATACTGGTTGATAGATGGTTGAAGAGTACCCGAAAGTGCTGGATTGGATTGATGGTGTGGCAGTTCATTGGTACGGGGACAAGTTCATCAGCCCCGAGCTGCTGAAGTTAGTCACCGAAAAATTCCCAAGCAAGTTCGTCCTCGCCACCGAAGCCTGCGAAGGTAACATAGGAAGCTCACTTTGAGTTTTGAAACTAAAATCGTACCACAACAGCGGCATCTGTCTGTAACTTCTTGGTCTTTTCTCCAGGTTCCTTCCCTTGGCAAAAGGAAAAGGTTTCATTGGGAAATTGGGATCGTGCTGAATCCTATGCTCATGACATTATCACAGTAAGTACATGCTTCTAAATTACAATTTGCTTTAGTGAATGTTTTGGGGCATCTAAGAAAAAAAATATTCTGCCCAGGATCTGAACTACAATTTGGTGGGCTGGATTGACTGGAACATGTGCCTGGACCAGCAAGGAGGTCCCAACTGGGCCAAGAACTTCGTGGACTCCCCTATAATCGTGTTCCCCGAGGTCCACGAAATCGTAAAGCAGCCCATGTTCTACGCGATGGGCCACTTTCCAAGTGGATTCCCCGTGGCTCTGTGAGAATCACTGTCTCGGAGAAGAAGGGCTTGTTGGAACAGGCTTTGGAGCATGTCGCGTTCCTGACTCCGCAGAATACTATTGTTCTTGTCGTTCAAAATACGTAAGTATAAATATAATTAGCCCTGTCCGGCCGAGAAACTGTTTTTCCGTTTTTTTTTTTCTAAAATGTCAATTACTTAATTGTGCTTCGTGAAAAGATGATGCGCTCAGGATAGTTGCACGATTGTATCGAGTCGGCCGGAAAGGGGTACAGCTCTTGGTTTGGTGTGGGCCCGGCGTGCCAATATGGCCTACTGGTTCTCAACCGTTTCCCCGAATACCTACCCACCTTTTCCATAATTTTCATTTGTCATAAAGTGATTTATTTCAGAAATAGTATTTTTAATTAGGTATTGTTATAAGGTAGGTAACCTAACGTTTCTATAGAATCATACATATTTCTAAAATAACACTGTTCCATATATTTCATAGCAAAGTTGTTATGTCAAGTGCAATTATGGGAAACGAAATTATTCCATATCACTAGGTATTTATTTTTATGTAATACATAAAATATTAAACGTGGCCCTCATATCTTTGTTTTCGCAAATCGCATTATAGGGAGTTCATTTTGACATCCATTATGAAGCCACAACGTGAATAATTCCACGGGAGATGCTTTGAGAATGTGTTCGTCGTAAAAAAAAAAAAAACAGAAAAATAGACCAGCGCTTGGAATCAGACCCAGGTCCTCGGCATTCCGTGCCACGTGCTATACCGCTACACCACCACTGGACAGGGGTACAGACCCGAATTTCTCCTATGCACCACATATCTCAGCTTGTCTGTTTCTTATTTAGTCACTTAAGCTGTGATATGTGGTGCTGTGATGTGTGAAGTTGAAATAAAAAAAATACAAAAAGACTCCAAAAACAAAACTTAATTAAATAGTGGAGGTAGAAAATAACAACTAATCTAATTAAACTTCTTTCATCTGTTTGCAGCGCTGAAGCCAGAAGAGTGCGCGTGCAGATTGGCAACTACCACGCTGTGCTGGACCTGGAGAAGAATTCTATCACCACCGCTGAGTTCTCTTACTCGCCATGAGACCATAGTCAGATTAGCCTTTAAATATACCAGTGTTCTATTCACTTGTTTTATTTTAGTCCATTGACTTAGGTTATTTAGTTAAAGAATTGGTATCCCAAGTTAGATAGGCTGTACTCGTATTACTAAAGTGTAAAAGCACTATCTAGAGTTCTATCAGCACCGTCTGCTCCAACTCTAACGTAGTTAATAGCAATAATTTAGAAAAACCGGCCAAGAGCGTGTCGGACACGCCCGAAATAAAGTTCCGTAGCCATTACGAAAAAATTAAGTAATATTTTTCTAAGGATTTCGTATTTTTATACGGAATCTTCCAAGTTTAGGTATATTTTATATCTTAGGCTGCTAAATTACTCTCAAACTACTAATAATTCTCAAGCAAACTTAGCCGTTATACTTAGTTTTCCTTGGAAGTTTGATATACTTACTACCATCCTGAATTTCAAAATTTTGCATCCACCGGTTTAGATTTTAGAGGGGGGGAGGGACGCTCGATTTTAATGAAAATTTGCACTTTAAAGTTGAATATTTCGCAAACAAATCACTGAATCGAAAAATCGTCTTAGCAAATCCCTGATGGTTTTAATACCTATCCAACGATACCCCACACTATAGGGTTGGATGAGAAAAAAAAATCACCCCCACTACGTCTATGGGAGGTAGCCTAAAACAGGGTTACTCAAAGTGGGGTACGCGAACCCCTAGGGGTTCGCTATTCAACGGTAGGGGGTTCGCGACAAGGTTTACTTGACTCCAAAAACCACCAGGCTGCAAGACTAGCAAGATGATTAAGATTGGTTTTTCGAGTTGTATTTTTTTTTTAGTTTCTCCAACAGTCAATTTCATTACTTTCTTTGGGGGGGGGGGGGTTCGCTATCGTCTAGAAACTTTAACAGGGGTACGTGGAGCCATAAGTTTGAGAAACCCTGGCCTAAAAGAATTGTTTTTAATTTTTTATTGTACTATTTTGTCGGCATAGTTTACATATATATCCGTGCAAAATTATAGCTTTCTAGCATTGATAGGCCCTGAGCAAAGCCGCGGACAGACAGACAGACAGACATGGCGAAACTATAAGGGTTCCGTTTTTGCCATTTTGGCTCCGGAACCCTAAAAAGTGAGGTATAGGATATATCGCCATTTTGTAGGTCGTCGGTAGGTAGGTACATATGTATATACTATTTTAAGTAGTTGACACTTGGGATGTATGAATGAATACAGTAAAAAAAAGTATAAACATTACTTCTATAGATGAAGTAAATGCCTCATACATAATACTTATAAATACCGTTGTTAATTAGTTATAAATATTAATCTCGGTCTATATATAGGTTCTACTGCTGCTGGGCACAGACCTCGCTGAATGAGAAGGTTTGGGCTGTTGGTAGTTTAGCGGGCCTAGAGCGTGTTTTAATCATCCATCTACATATTTAGTAGCCTTTTTGGTTTAAATACAATATATTGGCACATCCACCATCTTCGACAAACTGCAACTGTTGTTATCTGTTATCTACCACTTCGAGATGGCAATTATTATTGTAATATCTTAACAAAACCATCATCATCAACCGGAAAACGTCCACTGCTGAACAAAGGCTCTTACAACGTCACAATGAACGACAACTCGCCATTTGCATCCACTGGTTGCCCGCAATTCTCACGATGTCGTCAGTCCACCTAGGGGGAGGTCTGCCAACGCTTCGTCTTCCGGTTCACGGTCACTACTCCAGAACCTTTCTCCCTCAACGGCGACAAGGTATTGAAGAGTAAGTATATCTCGAGCGCATGTAACTCGATTAAAGCCGTAGAAAAGTGAAAAGATTTACCTATCACTCGCTGTTATACTGCACGTTTCCTGAACGTGCTCTTTGAACACGTGCCCTATCAATAAATACATTAGTGTCATCATTTGTTACCTACTAACACAAAAAATCGTTTGTGAAATCCCTTTAAAAATATTATTTTAATTCCGTATGCCCTAAATTGTCAATATAAATAAATAAATATCACGTGACAATTCAGACCAATTCACATAGTCCCAAAGCGAGCTTAGCAAAGCTTGTGTTATGGGTACTAAGCAACGGATAAATATAATTATATAGATATAGATACATACTTATTAAACACCCAAGACCCGAGAACAAACATTCGTATTTTACATACAAATATCAGCCCCGACACGGGAATCAAACCCGGGACCTCAAGCTTCGTAGTCAGGTTCTCTAACCACTAGGCCATCTGGTCGTCTAAAAATATGTAGGTATAGTTACTTACAGTGGGAGTAAAACGGGTCGTTTAAATCTCGATCGAGTGTCGTATAATAAACGAACGAAGTGGTCTATAATACACATAACCTGTACGATTATTTCACCCACATTAAGACTGCTGATTAATAAGTACGATACGGGTGAAAAAATAAACGTCAGTAAAATGATAAATAAATGACGAACATAAATCTAATACTCCTCCATTGTTCGCCTGTCCGTCTGTCAGTCTGTCATGACATGAACTGTGTTTCGAAAACTATACTCGTAATACATAGATAGATCGCTGATGGATGCATGCACAGTTAATGTGTATTTCGATTTCCGCTGCAACAACAAATAATAAGCTGCAATACTAATCATCATGCGAACCTAAGTATAATAAAAAGTTACTGTGTCATACAATAGATATGGAATGGGAGTTATCTCACGAGGAACTTAAAATATGTTTGACTTAGGTAGGTATATTTGACATCTTTAAGATAAACAATCATCAAGGTAAGTCCTGTCAATTTAGTATTGGATGAATTTAACAGTGGTGATATTTAAAAAAATACGCTGACTAAAAGTATTCTCAGTTATGTGAGTAGAATCGAAGCTTGGATTTAAAGCCCTATGGGCAGGGAACCCTGTAGGTACTTGTTAACATAGGTGTCACCTACGAACAAATAATACTATTTGTTCGTAGGGTGTCACAGATTATATTAGACATTCGTTGATTAGGTACTTATACTTCGTTTTTTTAGCATTAGAAGAAAAAGGGTAAACAATCTTAACGAGTCTTTTTATTGAAAAACGTTTTAAAAAAAACAGTTACTATTACTTATGATACCAAAAGCATGTAAAATGATCATTGTGTCCTTGCAAATTGTTACTATTTGCTGTACATATTTTTCAAAGTGTTTTTCAATAAAAAGACACATCAAGATCGCTTACCTTCTTTCTAACGCAAAAAAAATCGAAGTAGGTATAGGTTGTGTATTAGATACCCAAAATACACAATACCCTACTACAAAACCTTTATAATTTCCAGAACAGAACTAGCAGCTGCATATTGCTTGTTCGTTGCGACCCATTCATTTGTTTGACCATTTATCACTATGAAGCAAGAAGGTCTGAAGTTATCAGCCCTTACTCAACACCAAACGAAACCAAACGGGTAGGTAATATAAGCGGTAGTTGAACGTCAGATCGACTCATATACAAAAATGAATTTGCTACTAAAATTATCAATAAGTTTTGTGTTTGTGGCGTGTGTCTGGATTAACTTCGCTGTTGACGCTGGTATGATTTTTATTAACTGCGCTGTTGACGCCGGTATGATTGTTATTAACTTCGCTGTTGACGCCGGTATGATTGTTATTAACTTCGCTGTTGACGCTGGTATGATTGTTATTAACTTCGCTGTTGATGATTGTTATTGACTTTGCTGTTGACGCTGGTATGATTGTTATTAACTTCGCTGTTGACGCTGGTATGATTGTTCTTAACTTCGCTGTTGACGCCGGTATGATTGTTATTGACTTTGCTGTTGACGCTGGTATGATTGTTATTAACTTCGCTGTTGACGCTGGTATGATTGTTATTGACTTTGCTGTTGACGCTGGTATGATTGTTATTGACTTTGCTGTTGACGCTGGTATGATTGTTATTAACTTCGCTGTTGATGCTGGAATGATTGTTATTAACTTCGCTGTTGACGCTGGTATGATTGTTATTAACTACGCTTTTGACGCTGGTATGATTGTTATTAACTTCGCTGTTGACGCCGGTATGATTGTTATTGACTTTGCTGTTGACGCTGGTATGATTGTTATTAACTTCGCTGTTGATGCTGGAATGATTGTTATTAACTTCGCTGTTGACGCTGGTATGATTGTTATTAACTACGCTTTTGACACTGGTATGGTTTTTATTAATGCTGTTTATGATTATTATTAACTTCGCTGTTGACGCTGGTATGATTGTTTTTTATAACGTAACCGCTATCGCTCGCCGCTAGAGCGCTTGTGTAGCGTGAGGTCTCGGAAATGTCAAATCTCATAGTTTTTGGGTGAGCTACGCGAGTTTATTTATAAATAGAATAATTTTGTGAATATTTTGCATTACTTGAAATTAATTATGGCAATTATGCGTTACGGGGCAATTAATGTCTGTGTTTTGAAACAGTTTTGTCTTTCAGAAACTTTTGTCCTCTCTTTTTTTCCGAGCAAAACAGGACTACGCAACACTATGGTTGCTCGATATTTTTATGGTACGGTTTTAAGGTGTATTAAATATTATTTTAATCTAAACTTTGTTTTCACGCCCGTAATAACAGACTTTGAAAGCCACACTTAAAACCTCACGCAACAGTGGCGCCATCTAGAAAGACAAAAAACGATAGCCCTCATTGACTTAGAAAAGCCGAAAAATTCCAGACATTGTCATTTCTAAGTTAAATATTTCAAACACGGCTTAGCCGATTTTTATAAAACATCGCTTTCATGTGAAATAACTGCATCGAAATTGGTTCACCCGTTTGATAGCTACGATGCGTCAGACAGACAGACAGAGGGACAGACAGAAATTGGCGTAAAACTTATAACACCCCTCTTTTTTCATCGGGGGGTTAAAAATTATCAGCCGGGCGTTGTTTGTAATGGAGAACTTTAGACTACAGGCAGTCGCATGATTTAGATACTTAATTCCTAAAATTTTATGAAATGAGGTACTTGTAACTTCTATATTTAAATTTTATGTCCTGTTACAGACAACGTAAAGCCGAGTTTAGACTTGCAAGAATAATCGCACAAGTTGCCAACGAGTTTGTAGTGGGCAATTGAGCGCCGCAATGTAATATGCAACTTGCACGATTTTTCTTGCAAATATTAACTCGGCTTAAGGCATATAGATACATATTTCAATAAATCGTTTTGTGATTGAGTGTGAAGAAAAGGAAGAAAGGGAAAGATTTATTTGGTTCCATCAGTACCTACCTGTACAAGTCGACGAGCCACCATGGAACCTTTTCAAAGGAAAAGTCATTACGATTTTCCTGGTTAATAATGTTAATAATGCGATGTCACTATGACGTTTACTGTGAAATGGTTCCATTGGTGGCTCATGAATTCAAGTCCTTGACCGTACGTGAAAAATTTGCATTTTTGTTTTTTAATAAACATTGCTGGAGTGTTGCTTACTTTTATCTCACATGAGCACATGGCGAAAAAGCCAAAATGAAGACTAAAACCACTAATTAGTTATATATATCTCCTGTCAATCCTGATCAAGTCTCCAGAATAGCACTCCTTCATTACATTTTTAACGTAGTTTTTGGGAATTCCCATGGGAATCTACTGAAGTCCCAGAATTTCAATTCTACAGCCGAATCTGATAGTTCACGCGTCCGAAGCTTCCGGTAAGTCTATAGTTTTAATCCGTGGTTTTAATAGTCCGGTGATTCAACTTACAATTTCTACGATCATGCTTCTTCTCCTTAAATTTAAGAGCTACGCTCTTGTCGGTGGAGTAATCGCCGCTCCGCACGGTCTTCGGCCAGTTGTTTGACTTCCTGATAGGTCATTGGTGTATCTAGGATTATTTTTCAGGGGGTGCTGGCCTGGATTTTTGTGTGAAGAAGTATTATAGAATTTCGAATAGGTAGCCCAACATCCCGGGGTGGGGACTAGACCATACTGGGGTGGGCACGGCATAGGTAGGGCACGACATCCACTGTTTCCTTCACCTGGTCAAAATAGGTCAATCTTGGTCTTCCTCTGCCTCGTCTTCCTTCTGCTTTTCCTTCCAGCAGGCTTAAAAAGAAATTATCGACGGTCATGCTAAGTACTTACTCTTTTATTTTTTTAACAGACATACCATGTGCGGCGCGTGAGTGTCCCGGCCAGTCGGTGGTGTGCGTGTGCAACGAGACCTATAATGACGAGATCGTGCGAGAGCCGGTCCCTCTCGGGCAGTTTGTCTCCTACACCTCCTCAAAGGTAATAGACAAATGGCTAACATTAGCTGTGGATTATGTTCTTCAGTCTAAAAAGCCGAAGTGGCCTAGTGATTTGACCTGTGTCCTCTCAAGCAGACCCGGGCTAGCACCTCTGAATTTTTAGAAATTAATGTGCGGAATTATCACGAGTGTCGGGAGGAAACCTGCACAAACATGCGAAGCAATTCGATGGTGAGTGTGAAGTTCTCAATTCGCACCAGGCCCGCGTGAGAACTAGGTATTGATAGTACAAACTCTCTTAATCTGAGAGGCTTGGATGATATTCTTCAGCCACATAGATGAAAATCGTTTTTTTTATTCGGATTTATTTTGCTCACTTCAAAACTTTTTCAAAACTTTCGCCGTCTATTTCGCTCTTATTGCGTAGACATAAAGCTTTTTTCTATCAGCTATTGATGATACCGCGTCGATAGATGTGGGGAGACCTTAAGACTCTAAAATTGCGGGATCTCATTAATCTTTAGACATGGAAAGAATCTAAGTATGCATTATGTATAACATACAGCGGTATCATAGATCTAACGTCGCAATTACCTGCTTTTTACGTGTGTTCACTTGATTTATTCTACTACCACCTGAAGAGGTTTTTTTTTGACGGCCAGATGGCCAAGTGGTTAGAGAACCTGACTACGAATCTTGAGGTCCCGGGTTCGATTTCCGTGTCGGGGCAGATATTTGTATGAAAAATACGAATGTTTGTTCTCGGGTCTTGGGTGTTTAATATATATTTAAGTATGTATCTATCTATATAATTATATTTATCCGTTGCTTTGTACCCATAACACAAGCTTTGCTAAGCTTACTTTGGGACTAGGTCAATGAGGGCTATCGCGAATGAATTCGCCGCTAGAGGCGCTAGTGTAGCGTGAGGTCTCCGAAATGTCAAATCTCATAGTTTTTGGGTGAGCTACGCGGGTTTATTTATATTTAGAATAATTATGTAAATATTTTGCAATATCTGAAATTAATTATGGCAAATATGCGTTCCGGGGCAATGAATGTCTGCGTTTTGAGACAGTTTTGTCTTTCGGAAACCTTTTTCCTCCCTTTTTTCCGAACAAAACGGGGACTATGCAACACTGTGGCATGCTCGATATTTTTATGGTACGGTTTTAAGGTGTTTTAAATATGATTTTAATCTAAACTTTGTTTTCACGCCCGTAATAACAGACTTTGAAAGCCATACTTAAAAACCTCACGCAACAGTGCGCCATCTAGTGAGACAAAAATCGATAGCCCTCATTGGTGTGAATTGAAAGATGCTTGACACAGAACAGACCTTCACATTAATAAATACTTAACTGTGACTCTCCTGAAAAGGCATGCCACGTCAACCTCCTCTCATAGCGGATTTCTGTTTCAGTGTGGCTTAAGATTTTATAAAGCAACTGGAGTATTCCGCCAGACAAGTCAATGTAAGTTTTCTTTTTTTAAAAAAGGTAGAAACTTTATTCGCAACAGAATACAAAGCTTATACTCGTAGAAAATTCACAATAATAATATTAACTTAAAACATGCACTTAAACAGTTCTTTTGTTGTACTCGGAGATAAATTGAGAGCCATGCGACGATGTCGAGAATAGGCGCTGACTCAGCGTATACTACACTAAGGGTACAGTACCTGCCTGCAGTGCTGTACCCTTAGTGTAAGTTTTCGGTTACAAAATACGTCTCGATCGCGTTCGCGTTAAAATCTCAATTTGTATGGAAACAAGAACATCGCAAACGTTCCGCTAGAGGCGCTGTTCGTGTTTACAAATTGAGATTTTAACGCGAACGCGATCGTGACGTATTTTGTAACCGAAAACTTACACTATAAGGGCGTACTGATTATCCTGTCAGAAACTTTGGGTTTTGTAAAGCCTGATCTTGACCTAACGTCAACCTGAAACCTAACCTACCTACCCCTGTCCAGACTATGAAGCTTGAGGTCCCGGGGTCGATCCCCCGGGGCAGATATTTGTATGAATAATACGAACTTTTGCTCTCGGGGCTTGGACGTTTAATATGTATTTAAGTATGTATTTATCTATAGAAGTATGTTTATCCGTTGCCTAAGTTACCCATAGTACAAGCTTTGCTTAGTTCGGGACTAGGTCAATTGGTGTCAATTGTCCCATGATGTTTATTTGTTTAATATTCTGTGATTCAGGCGCATGCGTCGGTGTGGAGCTGACGCTGTTCCCCGAGGAGGTGTTCCAGCAGATAGAGGGTTTCGGCGGCTCCGTCACCGACGCCGCCGGCATCAACTGGCTCAGCCTGCCCGTGAAGCTGAGGCACTGCATGATCGAGTAAATTCTCACAACAATACGCGTCCTACTTACACACCGTGTTTTTTTTTGATATCCGTTAACTTCGGCCGACGACTCAGTTCATTGATTTGGTTGATTGATTGAGAACTTTCTTTTGCTAAATATGTGTGAATTAAACACGGATTAGTTATGGACTTTGAAAAAAAAACATAGGTAAATAAAGAAGCTTTACGCTGTTTTATTGCTTATAATTTACCTACAGTAAGAGCCCACTAGTGTCTTAGAGAAATGAACTTCATTTGACCTGCAGATTGTCCCCTTAAAGTTAACGGATATCAAAAATAACACGGTGTATTTAACCCAGCTCTCAAGAAGTTGTTTGCTTTGCTTATACTCCACTTTGAATCTTTTGCGTGTACAACAACAATATTCCGCCAGTTAGATTATGAGTATCACGAAATATTGAACACGTTTTAGGGTTCTGTAGCCAAATGGCAAAAAACGAGACCCTTATGGAATCGTCATGTCTGTCTGTCTGTCCGTCCGTATCTCACAGCCACTTTTTCCGAAACTGTAAGAACTATACTGTTGAAACTTGTAAGTAGCTGTATTCTGTGAACCGCATTAAGATTTTCACACAAAAATAGAAAAAAAACAATACATTTTGGGGGTTCCCCATACTTAGAACTAAAACTAATTTTTTTTTTTTTCATAAAACCCATACGTGTGGGGTATAGATCTTCAAAAATAATATTGAGATTTCTAATATCATTTTATCTAAACTGAATAGTTTACGCGAGAGACACTTCCAAAGTAGTAAAATGTGTGTCCCCCCCCCCTGTAACTTCTAAAATAAGAGAATGATAAAACTAAAAAAAATATATGATGTACATTCTTCCACCGAAAATTGGTTTGAACGAGATCTAGTATGTAGTTTTTTTAGTACGTCATAAATCGTAAAGTAAAGGAAACTTTTATATTATGTTACTTGCTGCTACGGAACCCTTCATGGGCGAGTCCGACTCGCACTTGGCCCCCTTTTTTCTTTTGTCAATGAAACAAAAAATTAGAAAGATTAAAGTTTGGAAGTTTGGAAGTTGCGTCAAAGTTTGGAAGTGGAGGCCTGCAGGGCTACTACGAAACTCGAAAATCGAAGTTCGTATCGTACTTTTTATCCCGGGAAAATGAACAGTTCCCGAGGGAACAGCGCGCGATAACCAAATTCCATGCGGGCGAAGCCGCGGGCAAAAGCTAGTAAATACATATATGTAACTAACAGAGTACTATCAGTGTAAAATGCAATCGTCTGTTTCGCTTTCAGTTCTTACTTCGGCCCTAAAGGCATCGAGTACAACATGATCCGGGTGCCGATCGGCGGCTCCGACTTCTCCACGCACCCCTACACGCTCAATGACCTGCCCGACTGCGATATCACGCTCAGCAACTTCTCTCTTACCGCCGAGGACTATTTGCTCAAGGTAACTATGTTTCCAGTTCCAGTAGTATAGTCAGCTGAGCACATAGGCCTTAAATGTGCTAGCACAAAAACATAGACAACCGATATTAACATGTGATTAGATTTTATAGATATTTTACATAAGTATAATTATAATCTGAGATCGTCAATTTCATAGTTCATCAAAGGATGTTCGAGTTGACAAAAGTATGCTAGAAGGTGCATTGAGATTCAGTACGCTTTTTGTTAGGTTTCTGTTACCATTGTAAAAAAAACTATGATGCCGACCTGAAGGCTGTAAATATCCCGAAAATATAAAAGGTTTCTAAGGTTCCCCGTGAATTAGAGGGAACTATCGGTGCGCCAGCCCAACTCGCACTTGACCAGTTTTTAATTTTTATTGAGACAAAAACACAAACAGACTTTTCAGGAGGCAGATGTTTAAAAAAAAAATAACAATCGCATTTTTAAGTGACATTTCGAAATGTTAAGTCATCCATCACAATACGAATACACACTAAATAGTTAAGTAGATTTTGATTGACTGTCATTTGGTGCAAATGGAAAATGGACAACTCGAAATTATACGTCAAAAAAGAAAAATTACAATTTGAAATAGGTATATCAACAAGGAAAATTGTCCATCTGAATATTGTCGAAAATGGAACCTTGTCCTGTGGTAAAATTGTCAAACTTGATGTATGCCGAAAAAAAACGACCACTTATTTTTACGTACACCCGGAAACATGACGAATTGTAAATATGTTCCGCCCGAAACCATGTGTTTTGAGCCTAAATATTAAGTAAGGATTTGATTTAGATAACATTCACTTATTGCTTATTTAATTTTGTTCCTAATTTATAATGGACAATATTCTATTTGGGTTTAATTAATTTACTACAAAAGATAAATTTTGAACATAAAACTACCGTGAGACTCACTCATATTAAATGATATTGTAACGGATAACTCACGTCTTAAACCGAGTTTAGCTCGACATGTTTAGCACGAGAGTCGCGCGAGCAGAGCGTTGGCGCGTAGTGTGCGTGTTGCGGCAGCCGCCGAGTCGCGTGCTCCTGAGAAGAAGGGCTACGAGATAGCCCGAAACATGTCGAGCTAAACTCGGTTTAAGGCGTGAGTTATCCGTTACAATATCATTTAATAAAAGATAAATTATATACATATTTATTTACTTTCCTAGTAGACGATAAATTATTATTAGATAAATTTGGTTGTAAATATTTTTAAGCATAATTACATTTTAACAAAATTCACTTTAGTTGATATTCAGTTTAGTTCAAATTCAAAATGATCAATTCTAGTGGACGATTTTCCATTTGCACCGAATGACAGTAAATCTAGACATTTTATTTACCGTAAATCATCGTTCATCCACCTTTAACTCTCATATTTCGTTTTCTACATTTTTTTACCGTACAACGGCAAAACCTATAGGTACTAGACACTGGCAAAATTGTCCTCCAATGGATAGAGCCATATTTTTCTGACAAACAAACAACAACACTAGATAAGTAGATTCATTCGAGCTTTTTATTCTCCACCAGCTCCCCATGCTGAAGCTTGCTCGCGACGCGTCCGCCAGCAAGGCGCAGGTCCTCGCTACGACCTGGTCGCCGCCGGTCTGGATGAAGACCAACAACAATATTACCGGGCGCAACGGATACCTCAAAGAAGAATACTATCAATGCTATGCCGATTATCATTCTAAGTGAGTTATTTGTCGTTTTTGGGTACAGTGGTCACAGAAGTGGCAGATAAAGAACTTTTTTTAGCCAAACACTAACTTCCCTACTATGGCCTACTTATAAAATGACTAATCTAGAACATGACCTAATCATAAAATGACTTAACTAGAACATGACCTACGTCAGCCAAAGGACTCGTACGTATCGTACCTACGCAGCTTCGTCTTCGTGGAATAAAAATAGCTGAGCACCTCGATTGAACACCGAAAGAGGGCTTTTAAAAATCAGACGATATAAGTGCAAATGGGTCACATGATGGTACCTGGTAAGCACCACCACCCATGGACACCCGCGACAACCTCGTGTGCCAGTAAAGTAATTTCACTAGCTGTTTTACTCTCCTTGCTGGAACAGCGCATAGGTACACTGCTAGTAGGAGACAGGATTAGCGATTAATATGGTGGAAGCGACCCGGATAGACCCTCGAAAATTCGCAAGCATACATGCATGTTATACTTTGAGTGTTTGTTTATTGTTTACCAGGTTCATTGACAGTTACACCGCAGAAGGGATCCCAATCTGGGGGGTTACCACTACCAACGAGCCCATGAATGCAGTCAAAGAGCAAGTTCCTTTCAACACGCTTGGATGGCTTCCTCAACAAATGGTAAATGACCCAGGCCGACATCATAATAGTTGAAATGAAAAATGAAAAATATTTATTTCACCATAAATTGAGCAAATAATCAATAGGTGGGGACTTCCTGTTAAGTATGAAATACTTATATTAGGACGTCCCGCTCCTCCATAGCAACAAATTAATATTGTTAAAAAATGTGTGTGTGTGTGTGTGTGTGTGTGTGTGTGTATTTATGTGTATTTTACAACAGATTCGCAATAGCCTGTTTCAAGTTTTACTTGGAAATCTTGTAAAATTGGATAACAGTATTAGAAACATAAACTATCCAGTAAAAATACTGTTTAATTTCATTAATTATTTAAGTATTTTTATTCTATGTAACTCGATATAACAATGCCTCCGTATTCTCCTTACTTAACGTCATTAACCAGTCAGTTATAGATCTTTTACATTTATTAATATAATAATTATTGTTACATTAATTAAGTACGTTATGCCTTAATAACGCGCGTAGCTACTTAATTCGTTGAAATATTTTTTTAATGGGTCAACCGAGTGATTGTTAAATATAAACATGTGTGCATATTTGCTGTCTATGTTTCGTTTAAGTCTTATTAAGTTTTTCATTTTCTATATTGTACCGTTTTTTGCCCAAATAACATTAAACATTAAACATTAAATTAACCGGAGTAAATGGAACCTTTGAGTCATTAAATATACTTTTCTAATGTAGTTTCCAGTTGTGTATGCATGTTGTGTGTTAAGTACTAGACAGTACTAGTCTTACCTCTACTGTATCTGTTTTTATTTTCATCAGGGCAAGTGGATAGCCAAAAACTTGGGACCAACAATTCGCAAACGGCACAGCGATGTCAAGATCATCTGTGCTGACGATCAGCTCTACAATCTGCCGATCTACGTCACGATGGTATCAATTTTAACAGCATAATTTTTTAACAGTATAATATTCTTAAAGTTCTCTCGTTTATATTATTTTATAACTGTATAATGTGACTAGGTACTAAGTGATAAACATAAATTGTAGTTTCTAACGCAGCATTTTTAGCACGCATGGTTACATTTTATTTGTCCCAAATTATATCGGCGTCTGTTTGACATAGGCTTTTATGTAGGTACTACAATAAGGGGCTGTTTCACCATCCATTGATTAGGTTAGGTGTGATGCCGTCTCTATTTGTTTTGTTCGAATAGACGGAGACGGCATCACATTTAACCGTCGGTTAACGCTAATCAATGGATGGTGAAACAGCCCCTAAACCTTCTTATTCTGATGATTAAGTATTTTATGTACAGTTGGGATTGGAATGTCCGGAAGCTATGCAGTACATCGACGGCGTCGGGGTGCACTGGTACGGAAACTACATGACGGCTCCGTCATTATATCGCTACATCAGCAAGTGCAATCCGGATAAGTTTATAATAGCCACAGAGGCTTGCAGCGGTAAGCAAATTGACATTCTATCATAATAAAAGAGAAGTAGGTTCACTACAAATCATAGTAAAAGAGAACAAGTATGCACCGGCGCGGACGCTCAGGGTTGTCGATGTTTTTTTTTATTTTTATTTTATTCGACTGGATGGCAAACGAGCAAGTGGGTCTCCTGATGGTAAGAGATCACCACCACCCATAAACATCTGCAACACCAGGGGTATTGCAGATGTCTATTTTAGATTAATTAATTACCTACTGGCAAATAATTTTACTATGAAAGTTAACTTAAAATTGTCTAGTAACTGTGTCTAGGTCTAGAGAAACAAGATTATTCGCCGATCTATTATTATTATTATACTAAATTTAAAAATATTATTTATAAATTCGCCAAAGTGGTGATGGCGACTGTGTACATACTACGAGTACTCATGTTCCCTACACATAATAGTATACCTAACTATATTGTTTATAGGTAGGTAGGTATCTATTATTTTTTAATATGTCCTTGCACGAAACTATCACACAACACTTATATACTACTAATTTACAACTATACCTAATAGAAAAAAATCGTAAGTACGAATAAGCGAACGTAAAAGGTGATCATCTCGCAAGACAAACGAGCTAAAATCGAAACGTACGGCACCGACGGCAGCGCAGCCGTGACTTAAGAAATAATCCTCCTTAAATTAACAGTGTGCGTGCGGCGGGTGCGTGCGTACCGGCGCCAACCGGCGCGCACACATTTAAGCCGCGACACAAGACGACCACAGACATAAGACGTCATCCGTCCATCTCGTTAAAATTGTAATTTTCCTAATAGTACATTAC
This sequence comes from Choristoneura fumiferana, assembly GCF_025370935.1. Classification (NCBI taxonomy): domain Eukaryota; kingdom Metazoa; phylum Arthropoda; class Insecta; order Lepidoptera; family Tortricidae; genus Choristoneura; species Choristoneura fumiferana. Next base: position 11,725,985 of record NC_133480.1, read on the forward strand.
TGCAGAGGCCATGAAGTAAGGGATTGATGGACGAGTTCGGGGTAGACGGCCGAGACTTGTATAGTGCTTTTCTCAAACAATGTGAGGAAATATTTCACCCATCCATCCATCCATCCAATCGCATCGCATCGCATCGCATCGCATCGCTTGGCATCGCTTGGCATCGCTTGGCATCACTTGGCACCGCTTGGCACCGCTTGGCACCGCTTGGCACCGCTTGGCACCGCTTGGCACCGCTTGGTACCGCTTGGCATCGCTTCGCATCGCATCGCATCGCTTCGCATCGTATCGCATCGCATCGCTTCGCATCGCATCGCATCGCATCGCAGTATCGCAAATGCTTATAGAGTAGTGGTGGTTGGCTGTTCGTAATTTTTCCTTTGTCAGTTTAATGTTAGTAAGTAGGTAAAATTAAAAAGTTAGAGTAGCGGACAATAATGGATTTCATACATACTTCATGGCCTAGGCCAAGAAGTTATGTAGGGAGGTGGTAGGGAGCCATAAATGAGAAACTTCATGTCTCCATTTCGTGACATTAACGCATACATTTCCGAGCATGTTTGAGAAAATAATATTTATGTATGATTTTCCTAAATAATATTTCGTTTTGAAATTAACTTTAACTCAACTATTGCTTTTATTCATTCAGGCTATAAAACAAATGACGTGATATTAGGATCATGGGATAGAGCCATGGACTATATTTCCGACATCATTATGGTAAGTACCTACTGCTATTAGACCGTGACGACACTAGAAATAGAAATTACTAATTAATTAATTAATTATAATTAATTAATTAATTTTCTGGTTTTTCTATGCATCTATATTTCAGTTTGTATTTTCAATTTAGGTTTTACGGGATGACCGTAAAAGTAAAAATTTGGAATTGAAATAATACAAAAAGAAAAAAAACAATCTTAATTTGATTGCTTAGTAACGACATCTCTTGTCCGGGTGAGCGGTTGGTTCCAATGGAGTGCCGAAAGTTTCTCGATGAGGGCTACGGTATAGATGTCGCGAGCGTCACTGCTTAAGTGGCTAAATAAGAAACAAACAAGCTGAGATATGAGGTGCATAGGGGAAATTCGTGTCTGTACCGTTGACCAGCAGTAGTGTAGCGGTATAGCACGCGGTACGGAATACCGAGGACCTGGGTTCGATTCCCAGTGCTGGTCTTATTTTTCTGGTTTTTCTGTGCATCTATATTTCAGTTTGTATTTTCAATTTAGGTTTTACGAAATATATTCACATCGCAAGTGCAAATTTTCATTAAAATCAAGCGCCCCCCCCCCCTCTAAAATCTAAACCGAAGGGTGGAAAAATTTGAAAAAAATCAGGATGGTAGTAAGTATATCAAACATTCAAGGAAAACTATAACGGCTAAGTTTGCTTGAGAAATATTAGTAGTTTATGAGTAAATAGCAGCCTAAGGTATAAAATATACCTAAACTTGGAAGATTCGTAATGGCTACGGAACCTTATTTTGGGTGTGTTCGACACGCTCTTGGCCAGTTTTTTGATGTACGTTTAAACGCATAAGTATAAAAGAGTATAAACATAAAATAATTATTTAAATGAAATTGTAAATTATATTTGTCAAACAATATAATAAAGTGTTACATTAAGTGAAAAAATATTACTGTTTATTATTAATTATTACTGTTTTATTTACTCAATTCAATTAGATCTGAGAAGTGAACTACTATGGGAGAATATCTAATATTGGGCTATTATAAAAAAAATACCTAACATAACTTAACCGAGTCAGTTTTGCCGTCAACAATACTCGTAGGTAATTCACTCGCTTGATAAAATTATGCGTATTCATTTTATAACAGTTTAAGTTATAGTTAATAATGTTATGCATATTTCAATTATGCGGATTCATTATTATGCTAAATAAGTGTTATGCTTTTTTATATGCAAGTTCGCTGTTATGCACAATTATGTTATGCCAAATCTATTATGCGAATTCATATTAGGACAATTAATTTTATGCGAAATAAGGGGCACCCACATCGACGCTACACACAAGTATACAATGTACCAAGGCCATGTAATTTTATTCCATTAATTTTAGGATAGTATTTAAATACAAGCAGCACAGGCCAGTCAGGATATAATTTACATTTTTTTTTACTCTTTTATACTTATGCAAAGTAATGTTATGCTAATTAAATTTATGCCAACTTACCGTTATGCTAATCCACATTATGCGCATTTACATTATACATACATACATATTTAGTTATGCGAATTAATGTTATGCGAATTAATATAGACCCCGTCAATATAACGCGCTGTCGATAAAAATGGATCATGTGCCAGCGTGTAGCCTTAATGGTAGATGTAAAGAATGTCACGTCGTACATATTTCATACATTCTACCTAAGAAATAGTGCTGAAATTTACTATATATTTTATAATAATCCACCTTGTACGTGATTCAGTTGCCTTGATAAACTCAAATCACATTTAAACTAAGGTTTTTTAATGAGGAATTCTTTATGTTTCAGGATTTATCGTACAATCTGGTGGGCTGGATAGATTGGAATCTCTGTCTAAATGAACAGGGCGGTCCTAATTGGGTTGGAAACTTCGTCGATTCCCCGATCATCGTGCTTAACAACAAGAAGGAGTTTGTCAAACAGCCGATGTTCTACGCGATGGGGCACTTCTCTAAATGGATCCCAAAAGGGTCATACAGGATCAACATAAAAGTCAAACAGACACCCGGACTTGAACAAATAGCCTTCAGGACACCCGAAGAAAATATAGTTGTCGTTTTACATAACAAGTAAGTTAAATAGCTTTGTATTATAATGATTTTGTGCCATAAGTTGAAGCTCCCCGCCGCATATTCTCGCGCTCTGTGCGGTAATTATGCTGTTCCTTTACTACGAAGCGCAAAATTAGAACTTCGTGTCCTGCTATCCCGCTAGCGCTTATATTATTTAAAACGAGTGAGAGTACGATACGAACTTCGATTTTCGAAATTCGCCCCTCTGCTCTCGTATTGGCGTGCTCAGCAGTTAAATCAAATGCTAAAGATAACGTTTGACTCGTCTGTATAGATTTAGCGCTACTACGAAACACGAAACTCGAAGTTCGTGTCGTGCGGTTCCTATGACACTTATACTATTTAATACGAGAGCAAGAGGGACGGTACGATACGCACTTCGAGTTTCGAGTTTCGTAGTAGCCCTGCAGATCCCAAAGTAGAAAAGTTTCTAAATCAAAGTCTGGAAAATTTTCAGACATTTAAATTAAGCAAACAAGAAAATCATTTCATCATTATTGTTTATTTTAGGGTAATTATTTGAGGTGTAAGATAAATGTTACAGAAATAAAAACACACATTTTGATGTGGTCTGTTTTATTTTGAACATAAGGATATGTACCGATAAGATGCTTTATATTATAAGAGATCGATAAAGTTTATTTTGGTTAAAAAAAGCAAAAATCCAATTTTAACGGTAACGAAAATGAGCATCGAGACCACGAAAAAGAACATTTTGTTTATTTTAAAATCTTATAATTGTACTATTTGAATGAAAATCCGATCATAATGAGAAAACGAATAAGCATTATTTAATTAATCAGGTATCAACAGAAATAGACAATCGATATCTATATAAAAAAAAATTAAAACTTGACCACGAAAATGACGACTTCAAATCGTCATTTTTGTAACCTTTTAAATACTATCTAGAAATTACTTAATTAAAGTAAGATTAATAACTTCAACTCACAAACCAAAACAGTTTTCAATACCTTCCCCCCGTGCAGGTCTACGGTAAACCAGAACGAAATTATGTTACAACGAAACAACACAACAAAATGCTCCTCTAAATGACGAAGTTTTCTTTTAATATTTAGATATATACATTTCACACTTACATTCAGGGCAAAATAATTCTTGACCCTCTCGCCAGTTAACAAAATTGGCGTCGCACTGGTCATAATTCCTATAACCACACCTGGAGCAAATGTTGTTGACGGTCAACCATTCTTCGTTTAAATCAATTAAATCAATAACGGCATAAACGATTACACTGTAAAAAGCAGAAAATTCTATAAAAAGTGTTCTGTATTTTTTCTACTTGTAGGGAAAATCATCTTTTTCGTGGTCTTTAATCAGTTTCGTGGCCCATAGGACCACGAAAATGATGACCACGAAATTGAAAAGCTCTTACTTTCGCGGCTCTGCAGTAAATATCCTATAGATTTGAAGCAAATGAAATCAATATTGAATAACTTAACTGCAAATGACACAGCACCAGTAAAACATTATATTTATTTACCCAATACTTACCAAGTCGCAACCGTAACGAAAATGACGCTCGATCTTTGACGCAAATCTAACTGAACCTTTATTACATTAATTATAGATAAATAATTATGACTTGCGATAAACATTATACGTTATATTGACGCAGTCTTATTTTCAAAGTTGCTTATAGTTAAAAAAGGATTTACAGGAGGTTTGACCTCTTTTTTTGTTTAAATTATACTTAATAAGTGTGGCTACGAAAATGATGGTGTATTTTGGAACAACGGGAAATGTAGAAAAAAATAGTCTTATCAATGTCCTAATTTTTTTATGTTTGCATGCATGGTATATCATATTATGAACATTCAATCCATGTTTTAAACAGCAAGTTTTTCTATACCTTGTATTTTTTACAATACTACAAAGTAATCAGGGATAATCCGAACCTGACCACGTAACTGACTTTTGTGCAGAAAATTTAAGTTATTGTGGAAAAAAAGATAAAATAGAATAAAATGTATTTACCACAAGTTTCAGTGATAATATCCTAAGCAACTTAAAAACAATAAACGATATATTTCTAATTTTATAACTAAAAATTTGAGTCTGAACACAATTGAACCTTTTGAAATAATAACCCTTTAACAGTCTTATTAATATCTGATACATAAAGTTCATACACATAATATATTTTCACACACATTCATAGTATATACACTTATGAAAAAATCCACAGAAAATTTAATCGGAAAGTTCCCTGCATACTATTTGAGAATGTTCTATATATATTACCTGCCTTATTTATTATATGCATGTTGTTATGTAGGTACCTATAACTATTTTTTTCTGCATTTTAGAAACTCTGCAGCCATCACCGTAACTGTCGTTTTGGGAGAGCTGCAAGCTACTGCGGCTTTAAAGTCGTACTCCGTCACCACGATAGAATTCCCTTTTAACTACAAAACCTTCGGTGTCCGACAAGGAAAATTGCGTCCATTGTCGCAGTTGAGGCAACCATGCGTTGCTATAAATTAGTTCTAAGCAGTGCAAACCTACTTTTCTTAACGTCCACTGCTAAACATTCCGCAAGGGTGTCTAGGACACCAGTAGATATTTTGTAAACACAGTGATTATAAAACAATATATATCTTTCTGCGACAAAATAGAGCAGAATCGAATTTGTTATTTGATCAAAGAGCTGGATTCCACTTGTCGGATGACGGGCCCGGATTTTAAAGGGATGTTGATGAACATTTTATATGAAACTAGTCACACTTGCCCGACACGACTTTCTATATACCTATTTAAATGACTGACATCCGACACGAAACGGATCCGACACCCGACAAGCGGGAACGGGCTCTAAATTGTATGCAACTTCGCTAAAGCATTTAAATTGATGTGTTATACTTGCTAATAACAGCATATTGGCACATACATATGCATAATATATTATAGTGTAAATCAGAGTAAAAGACAAAAGTAACGAATTAACAAGCGTTTGAGAGTAAAGGTTGTTGTTAATACGCGGGTACCACTCGAAGGCTTACATGACCGACGTAAGATTTTATTTTTCCTGTTTATTCCGAGAGCTCTACATTATAACTAATTATTAAGAAGATGACTTAATTAATTGTTAATTATTAAAGTTTTTAATAAAGTCCAAAGTAGAGTTTTCTTTGTTTATTTCCCGTTATGAATCAAAACTTTATTCTCGGTATCTGTACAAATGTAGTTGTGATGCACTTTTGCTATTATGTTGCGATGAGAATAATAATTAAAAACCTAAGTTAAGAATAAAGAAATAAATTGAATGACTTGACTTTTGATAATGGTTGGTTGGTTTTTTAGAAAAATATGGCTCTGTCCATTGGAGGACAATTTTGCCAGTGTCTAGTAGGTTTTGCCGTTGTACGGTAAAAAAGATCTATAAAACGAAATATGAGACGTAATGGTGGATGAACGATGACCAACCAATTTCGACTTTGATAATGTATGTATACTATGTGTAGAGTAGATCAAACGACCATGCAATAATTAAGTCCGTCAGTAAAAATAAAAACAAAACACGTTTAAACCAGAGTAATAAAAAACTTTTCTTCCAACTATGCTTCAATTTCATCATAACCGCACTAAATACCCAGCACAAAGCGGGACTTTTCTGCTCTAGAGCAGAAAAAATGTATGAACATCCTATTGCATTGTTTAACATTTTTTTAGTTACACCACCAAAGATCAAGTATTTTTGCTATAAAATTAGCCTGCATAATGTAAAAAAATCTAGTGTTAGGTTGGTCAACCTGACGGTCTTATGAAATTTGACAGATTGCGTACAAAAAATTGTTGCTTCCAATCCTATCAAAAATAGTAAGTAGCCGCGTATTTAAAAAAAAACTTGTGTTTGGTTGGCCAACCTGGCGCCCATCCGAAATTTAACAGATCGCGCGCGGGTAAAAATATCTGCTACTAACTCTGCCAAAAAAATAAGAAATTAAAAAAAATAGCGGGAACCTTGCGAATATTCCGTGGACATTTTTTGAGAGTGCGAATGTAAACTTACAAAAATGGAATCATCGAGTGCTAGTTTTCTTTCCTATTCATTGTTTAGCATTCCTGTAAGTAATAGTTGAAAGAAAAGCTGATTATGCACCTCGCATTAAGTAATTTATATTGCCCTGGTGCTTTTTGGCACTCGGTGCATTTATAAATAACTTTCTGCTTGGTGCAACAATCTACTATTGTCATCCAGGAATGAGTCGTCCAATCGGTACACGAGTCGTCTATTCTAGTCGTATATTAGTCTTCATCAGTACGGCATGGGGTGTATGACAGGAAGAGCTCAATACATACTCCGGCGCAGCTAATCGTGTGTCACGGAACTCACGCACTCACAACTCATGTTGAGATCTGTTACTCGGGTGACCATGCGTATCAACATGATCAGCGCTGGCTCTATCTCTCGGCCAAGGCTCTATCTCTCGGAGCAAGATTGTCTATATCGCTTCTATAACGCTTTTAATAAAATCCTCCGACCAACGAGGCTTTTGCAACCCGAATAATTCTCCCGCCTTTGAAACTTGGCACATGATGAAAATAGGTAATACAGATTATAGATATACAATAATCCAATAACTTTTCTTACGAGAAGTTAGGTATTTTTACCTAAACATGAAAATCGTTTATAGCTCTCTGTGAAAAATTCCTCAGACTGAAATTCTTTCTGTATACGTACCTATGTACTACTTAGAATATATATGTAAAATTATCCAATTATTTTTCGATTTCAGAGATACCGCAGATTTAACTTTTAACATTTTGCACTATAACTTCTACTGAAAAATTGCTCTGCTGATTTTTATTTTTAATATGATTTTATTTACTAAAATAAATAGCTTTTATAAGTTATCCAAAAGATTTTCCTTTCAGATATTATAATTCTTATTTTTAGGTAATTACGTCGTGTGAATAATTCGTAACTCCGTCTTTTCTTGTGAAGGGGGTGATATAACGTAAAAAATAAATGAAACAGGTATCGACAATAAAATACAGTGTAAAAGATTGGTTATTTATCAGGCTTCCGATAAATCATAAACTTGTAATGTGTAACTAAGAAGTAAACTCTTTTTAGCCCAACTATCTGAACCCTTCCGATTTTGTACTCTATTGACTTAAAGTTCCGGTAGACGACGGGTACAAAAAAAAACCTACTCGCCTACCAAAAGTTAATAACTAGCAGACTGTTTACCAATTACATAACCAGTATTTTCCTTAAACATGCTTAATCTTTTGCCAATAGCCGCGATTAACTGGGTGCCCGCCTTTTGCTTGCACAATCAGAGGAATGTAATTGTAACCATGGGAGGGCAGTTAGACATAGGGGACATAACTATCTACCCAAAAATATTAAGAATATGAAAAAAAAAACTTCCCTGTCACCTTCTTGTCATGTGTGCCTAACCTGTCCTTAAAATCTATATCAATTTATGGTGTATGTAAAGTTTCCAATCCACACTGCCCGCGTGCAACTGTAGCCCAAGATATCTCAATCTGAGAAGAGGCTCACTCAGAAGCTACACAGCAGTAGGACTAGTAAAGACTGGGTTGGAGTGCATTGGGTCGATTCAAGCCACCAGCGCTGCCTATTCAGCTGTCTACTCAATACGCGCCATAAGGGGAGAGAGACTTCGGGCTTTACCACAAAGTGCAAAATTCGAACGTCGTGTCTTGCCTTCCCGCTGGCGCTTATATTATTTAAAACGAGAGTGAGAGGAACGGTACGATACGAACTTCGATTTTAGAATTTCGTAGTAGCCCCTCTGTTCCGAATGGCAGTAAACTTCTATTTTTTCTTTCATCATAAGCCTTAATAGCCTTATTATATGAATAATATTTCTACATAAATATGGAAATCATTCGGACATGTAAACCTCCATAATGGTCACCCCAACTCTACGGCTTCACTACGTCAGTGACTCACCACCAGTTAATCGACTTACGTCCCAAGCTGCGCGCCCAAGACCGCGTATGTGCGTTGTTGTTATTTTCTTGTGAATATGATACCTACTATCTACACCGGGGCAGTGACGAACGGTAGCTGAGTCATTCGTGAATGAAGTTTACTTTGCAGTTTGCACTGCCGATGAATCAGTTTTTTGAAACTCGAGAATTATTAGTAACTTACCAACAGTAATGAGTCGACACAAACTTTGACCTAAGTGATAGGTTTGTTGTTTATGTTATGAATCGATCACGAATATAGGTTTGGTGCAGTCAGCAGCAAAAGTAGCGGATCACTTTTTTTACTCTGTTGCATTGGCATCTTATGGCGTTTAGTAGGTACGTGTACGTGGCTGTAAAACGACAAAGTACAAAAGTGTACAGCTACTTTTGATGCTGATTTTACCTACTCATTTGTTGGTATAAATCAGATTATTTTAATTTAACGTTTTTAGGGTTCAGTACCTCAGTTGGCAAAAGTCTTTGTTGTCCGTCTTTCTGTGAAGATTGAAGACCCTTTTTCTCAGAAAGAGATACCTATAATAAAATCAGCATAACCTCATTTTTGACCGACTTTATTATTAGGTAAGTGTAGTCGCCTACGTCAGCCCAATTGTGGACAGACGGTAGGTAAACAATGTATCAACCGCGCATCAACTCTTATTGTTGTCGGTTGACGTCTGACAGCCGGGGATCAACAAAGGGTTTGTGGCAACAACATGACATGTCATTCTGATCAGTTCAACTGACCTATATCAGGGCGTTGGTTACATAATGTATCATGTACCTATAGTTAAAAAGTAATTAAAGTAAGTTATTCTAAGCAAATATGTTTTTTATTATTGTTAATAATAATAAAAGTAAGTTTTTAAGTTGTTCACAAAAATCTAAAAAACCAAAAACATTATACAGTTAGGGAACGAACTAATCTACACCATACTCTTATTTTATCTTAAAAATGGATTGATCGTATAAAAATGTTTCAGAAATTTTGAGCTCTACTCTCTACTCTTTTGTAGCAGATGCAAACATCATAAAACCACAGAAAGCATAACGGAAAAGCTTTTTCACTTCTCATGCTCGTAAAGTTCGTGTTTATGCTGGATCTAGCTAAGCGACATAAAATGACTTTTTATGCACTAGTGCATAAAATAAAATCTACGTCTAAGCCCAAGGTTATCAGGTGTCAACAGCCACAAACAAAGAAGTTTATATATTTTTTTCATAATTTTTTAATTTGTATAAAATTAAAAATCAATCAAAATAAACCAATAAAACTAATAAAATATAATTAAATAGTAATTCATGAAAAATAAAATGTACATAGTAAGTGAACATTTGTTTCCACTGTTGCTATTTCGCTTCCTCGCCATCGAAGTGAAGCAGAGTGTAAAACTCGAGCATTAAACCCATTTTCCCCTCGACGTGTCTATCCACCCTCGCCATACCGGCTCGGGTGGCTATATGAACGTCTTGGGTAAAATGGCCCGTTTTATGCTCTTGTTGTACAATCTACTATTTCACTTCTAGTGCTCGGAAAGTTCGTGTTTACGGTGGATCTAGACGATATAAAATGTTTTTTTATGCTCTAGTGCATATAGTAAAATCTTCGTCTAAGACCAAGGTAATCAGGTGTCAACAACCAAACCACCAAACCAACCAACCAACAAAAAAGTTTCGACATATTTCTTTTAATAATTTTTAATTTATATAAAACTAAAAATCAATCAAAATCCATACACTAATAATATAAATGCGAAAGTGTGTGTGTTTGTGTTTGTCCGTCTTTCACGTCGAAACCGAGCGACGGATCGACGTGATTTTTGGCATGGATGGAGATAGTTTATGGGCCAGAAAGTGACAAAGGCTACTTTTTATCCCAGAAAAATGCACAGTTCCCGAGGGAACAAGCGCGCGATAACTGAATTACACGCGGGCGAAGCCGCGGGCAAAAGCTATTAAATCAATAAAACTAAAAAAATATAACAATTGTTTCCAGTGTGTTTCTATTTCATTTCCTCTCTATCGAAGTGAAAAGCAGAGTGTAAAAGTCGAGCATTAATTAAACCCATTTTCTCCTCGACGTGTCTAATACTGTCTATCCACCCTCGCCGGCTCGGGTGGCTATATGAATGCCTCGGGTAAAATGACTCGTTTTATGCTCTTATTGTACAATCTACTATTATTTAACTTGCAATGTATAATGTTTAATGTATGTATCTATGTATGTGCGGGTCAAATCTTGCAAGTTGAATTTGACCCACTTCCAGTGGTCGGATTGACTGGAAATTTGGCAACTTATGTAAATCTGGTGATAATACAATAATCTGGCAGTGACATCCTGGTGGTCCAGCTAAAATCATCTCTGCAGGATAGAACTCCTCATGGGTAAATGGCATCGGCTTGAAATTTAGTACGGAAATGTAGGTAGATGACAAGACAAAGAAAACAGCCACAAAAAGTACAGTCAGCATAAAAAGCTTGTGTTAAAAATTAAATTTTGAACAAAAAACTTGTTGCAAAACTATTTTTTAACCCTCGACGCAAAACGAGTGTCTATCTGTCTGTCAGTAGCATTGTAGCTATCAATCGGTTTATTTAACGTGAAAGCGAGTTTCCTCGCGTGCTTCTTGGCTGTGTTTGATAAAAATTGGTTCAGCCGATTTTGAAATATTGAACTTTGAAATGACAATATCAGGGGTTTTTCAAATTTTCTATGTGAACACTAGATTTTGTAAGACTTTGGACACAACTTTTAAAATGCTGAAATTAAGCTTCGAGTTTTCAGCTTATTAAACCTCATTCCGTGATGAAACCAATGAAACCTATAAAAGTAGATATTTTATTTATCATCTTCAGACAGAAATAGAGCATTTTCTCTGAACTCTTTCTGTGGCTCAAATATAAAACATACATAATATACATATATTTTGAGCAGAAATTGCAAGCTGCACCTGCGAAAAATATAAAAAGTATTTATTTAATCCTTAATATTTATTTAAATGTTGATTCATTTAAAGTAGAGTTCTATGTTTTCAATTCAAATTATTATATTGACCCCAAAAGCCACAATTAATTAATTTCAGAGCGCAACCAATACTGATAATAAGCTTTCTGGAACTAGTTAGTAACAAGAAAACTATATCCGTGGTTTTGAGCGCACATAGCGTTTTATTTTAAATGACCGGTAGAGCGGTCGAGTCAGTCAGTCTACGGCTCAAGCCCACAGTCGACGCCTGCTCGGTACTTTACCACTTGTATTTTTTTTTAATAATATAAAGATGTACTGGCCAGTGTTAGGGGTAGTTTTGGCGGTGTGCGGGAGTGTGGTGTCCCACACGATGCATCTCGGCAAGTGTCCAGTTGTGGAGCCCATGCCAGGCTTTGAAATGAAACAGGTTGGTTATTATGACATTTAAATAGAATAAGGATTTGTTTGCTAGTTAATCCAGAAGTGATCAATCTCGACTTTTTTATTAAAGTACATTGGTTCTATAACGACTCTACTCTGTGTGATTGAACATATTATCATCGAAACGTACTTTTTTCGTCTTTTAAATTTATTCTTTTACTTGCTGGTGCATTATTTATTTGTATTTAATTTAGTAGTTTTCTTGAAAGTATCGATTGCCACAAGCTCTACCTTCTCACAAAGAATGTTTCAATGCCAGTGTGCCAGTTCACTGTACGGTCATTTCGCTATATTTAGGCAAGAGCTAAACAAAAAAAACTGACCAAGTGCGTGTCGAACTCATACCCCGAGGGTTTTGTGCCTAAACCAAAAAATGTTTACATTTCCAAATTTGCGCTTGCCTTGACACCCACAGTTTTTGTATTAAATAAAATTAGCGTACATATGCTTACTTACTCTCGTCGTAGAATTAAAAATGACCTAGTTAAAGTTACCTATCCTGTGGGAATTTTATAAAATTCCTTCATAGTACACCTCTACGAATATCAAGAAATATTTTGACAAAATATCAACTCTCTAGCTTCAGTGATTTAGGCTGTGGAGCAATCTGTCAGTACTCACTTATGTCTTTTTTATAGGTATATAGATCTCCTTTCAAAAGGTGGTGTAGGGGTATCTTTTGATCGTGTAGCCTTAGACTTACTTCATAGTAAAGTAATTTATCTGGATAGGTACGCACAGACAGACAAATAAACAGACAGCCAGCTAGACAAACCGCCAACCAACTAAGGATTTTATTTTTTCCATTTCAGACACAGGACCCTAAAAGAAAGTGTTTTAAAAGGAACACTTAAAATATGTTTGATTGTAGGTAAATCTGTACCTACTTGTTTGAATGCTTATTTCATCCTAATTAATGCTGCCTCAAAATCAACAGAGTACGAGTACGACTACCGTGTATTCAACGTACGGCTATCTTAACAATTTGCAACTACAAAGACCGCAAAAGATACGAAGTGGAATAGAACCAGCCGATAAATACGGCTCTTACATATGATTCATCTCTTATCTAGACAGGGGTGACAGTTAGGTCAAGTTCTATGATTCTTTGTATACTTAACTGTTATCAACAGAAGCGTACAATAGGTACTTACTTACTTATATTGTTTGTAAGAACTCGATAGACTTTAAACAGTGGTCTGTTTTTATCGATTCTTTAAATTCACAATTTACTATCTACTATAAGATAACTTTGTTTGTAAGTACTTGAGAATTAAGAACAGCGCTTGTTTGTTTATCTTATAATTCATAAAAAATCATAATGCTTAAGTAGTAGAAATTAGTGGATTTCCTTGTTCTCTGTTCGTTGGCCTCTGATTGTTAGCTTGTCTTTTTTACACGTTTGTACCTATGGATATAATAATATTTTATGGTTGCTAATTTTAGCGTAGGTACAGGATGATACCAAACAATGATACTTTACTTAAACAGGTTATAGTATTGCTTAAACTTTCAACTGAACATCTATTTCTCTATCTCTCTCTATAGGTACAAAATATATTGGTTAGCTGACTGACTTACTATGGAAAGGCGAAAAAAAATCGTTTTTCGACCTACATGTTCCTTGGAGAAAGTTGTTCAGTTTAAAGTTTAAGCAATAACCACCTGCTAAGTAAGGCATCATCGTTTGGTATCACTCTGTATATTAAAATTACCATTGAACCATAAGCAAACATCGCGTAACTGAATATCTCCACCATTAATGTACTTAGTGACACGCTACATCGTTTCCCCTAAAAATATACCTAACCAAGTAGAATAGTGGAGCGAGATGTCTTAAAGTGATTATTTTCTTCCAGCTACTGGGTGTGTGGTACGTAATCCAGAAAACGTCGACTGGGTCCAGTTGCATCACTTACAACTTCACGGCCACCGAGGAGCCGGGAACGTACGAGCTGGAACAGGTGTCCCAGCATTTGATCCTGGGGCTTACCCCGCTCAAGCACGACTATAGGTAAATTGGTGAGGGAATGTTACCGGCACACAATGTCTGAGGTTTCAAAGCTTAAGACGCGAGGCTCTGCAGAATGTTCCCACTAGCTCCGCCTATAAAACTTGTCAACAAAACCGTATGCGGCATAGCTTAAGGTCCAAAAGTATAAAGAATAAAATATTTTATCCCAGTTTGCTGTAATAATATGTATGAATTCTTAGTTTCGGAATCTTCTTCTTTTTAATGGCTTTTCGTTACTGAAGGTCTGCTAATTTTCGGAATGAAATGCTAATTAAATTGTACTGTAAAAAGTACAGTTTTGCTAGATAGCCGCGTTAGTTATGTACGTTTTATGCAAAGTTTTTCTTTAATTTATTTATAATTAATTAATTAATAGTTTTTTCACACCTCTCCTTCAGAAAAGTAACTTTTCCTCCCTGACGAGAGGGAGCAAAGTGCAACTTTTCTGTTCAAGGCTTTTCTAAGTGTTTTATTGCAAATGTAATTTTTTGAAGTTGTTAATTGTAAAGCCACACCATTTTCTATGCTGGTTGTTCTTTAAGAAAAGTTGTATGAGCCACTCGGGAGCAAAATTATTTTCATCTTGGGCGTTAACACTTGAATCCCTCATTACGCTCAGGATTCCACTTAAGAATCCTTCGCTACATTCTGGTTTCAATGTACGCTCTCGCCGTAAATACACCATTTTGCTCCCTTGTGACACTAATAACTATTAACCCCCGACGCAAAAAGAGGGATGTTATAAGTTTGACCGATATGTGTGTCTGTCTGTGGCACCGTAGCTTTTAAACGGGTTGTCCGATTTGAATGCATTTTTTTTTATTTCAAAGTATGTTTTTTAGCGATGGTTCTTAGACATGTTTCTTCAAAATCGGTTTAGCCGTTTTTGAGATATTGAACTTTGAAGTAACAAAGTCGGGGGTTTTCCAACTTTTTGTTGGTTAAGGGGCTGTTTCACCATCCATTATGGTTAGCGTTAACCGACGGTTAAATGTGATGCCGTCTCCGTCTATTCAAACAAAACAAATAGAGACGGCATCACACCTAACCGCCAGTTAACACTAATCAATGGATGGTGAAACAGCCCCTAAGTGTAACTAAATGATATAATAATGAAGACGATGATGAAAATATGATAATATGATGATGGTGTCTAGTATGGTCTTTGACGCACCGTATTTATAAGTAGGTCTTGGGCCAATCAACTATTTTACTGACACTTGGGCGTCCCCTGCGTTACCAAAATTGTCTCTGGTGTAACCAAAAAATCGTACTTCCAACAAGATATTCCACGGTTTAATAGGTGAACTTACGTAGGATGGCAATGTATTCATGTACACCATCTATTAAATTACAGAAAAAACATGTTTACTTACAAAAATCTGCAATTTTTTAAAAAATGTCGCGGACAGATTAGTGTCGGTAAAAAAGTTAATTGACCCTCTTACCAAGTTGATGTTTTAGGATTTTCAAAATTAAAATCTTTTTTCTCAGATACACTGGGGTTTTGACTGTGCCCGACCCTTCGGTGCCAGCACGAATGAAAGTGCGATTCCCTCTAAGTAAGTAAACAATTATTTATAAGGTGCTAAAACCAACAGTAAAATGCTCGCTTTGTTTGTGGCGTTCAATGTATTAGGACGAGTAGGTAGCTGACGTAAAATCTACCTAGTTATATTATAAGTACCTACTTAATCTACCCCTGGCTGTTTATATTATAACACATTTAATATTAATAATTATAATATTTATGTATTAATAAAAGAATAGAAACTTATGGGCTACACTTATTATAAGAGACAAATAACACACATTACCCTTCGAATTCAAAGCCCAGATGACAAGAATACCGCTTTACAATTAACCGTTCAAGTTTCAATACCTTCTTTATGTGCGAGTGCTTGAGGACATTTTCCTGACCTTCGACGCCAAAGTGGCAGACCTATTGCTAGGGTTCTTATCAGCTTTGTCCCTTTTCGTAGACGTGGCGGGTTCCGCGAGTTACATAGTGTTAGCGACGGACTACACGACGTACGCTGCCATTTTCACGTGCCAGAGCATCCTGTTCGGGCATCGCCGCTCCGCCACCATCCTCTCTCGCACCAAGGAACTGGACAAGATGTATCTCGATAAGGTACTTACATATTCATTTATTTTTCTAGGAATACCTACATTACCTACATTGCCAAAAACAGTTCCTTAGATATCTCAACCGAATACATCCTGGACCACAGGACTTCATCATCATTAAATCTTCTAATCTTGATCATCTTTAATACGTCTGGTATATTATTTTTGTATAACTAATGGGGTTTACGTAAAGACTAGACCCGTCGCAGTAATTCCGCGAGGTTGTGAGGAACGCGATGGACCGGAATGAATGGAGGGAGCGCATTTATGCTCAAACAACCATCATCGATACGACAAAGAGCGACAATGGTTTGTCATATTGGTCCACCAGGTAGAGGGAGCAGTTCTATACTATAAGGACACACGGGACCCGTGCCCAGTGCCCTTCAGCTCAGGGCCCCCAAAAGGCCGATTATAATAACTTTTTCTTGTCTTTTAATCCAACAAAAAGTTATAATAGAAGATTTTTTCGCGAAAGAAATCCAGTACCGTATCTTAATCATATTAATATTAATAGTTGATTTGGTGTAGCACATTCACAGCAGAAAAAAATATCATTCACTTCCTTTAATTTTCAAAAGGGGCCCAAGTTCTTGTGTGCCCAGGGCCCCGCGTGGCCTACGCCTGCCTTCGTAATCATATATTTAAAACCTACCTGTATTGAAACTTAATCTCCTCCAACAGTTGCGCACAAAGCTGTCCTCGCACGGCATCAATCCGTTCGACCTGTCCATCATCTCGCAGAAGGAGTGCCCCAAGCACGAGAACGGTCAGACAGAGGGAGTCAACATCAACATCGAGCCCGACACCTTCTCGTCACATAATATCGGGGAGGCCGTGCGCAAGACCGGCGGCGCCCTAGGTGAGGCCACGAATAACACGCTGCCTGGGTGAATGCAAAAGTTGCAAAGGCAAAATATTGAAATAACTAGTAATGGACTGTAATGATTGGACTGTAACATTCCATACTAGTTATTATCTTAATATTTTTACTTATGCCACTTTTGTATTCACCCAGTGACTAGTTCCTGGGCGATCGAGCTTTGCTCGGGGTAAAACTAAAATTCAGGCGTTTTGAGAGATATGACCAAGTTATAGATCGATTGTTCGTCCGCGAAAATCCCGACACACTAAATTATATAGAAGTCGTTGGAGAGGATTCCGAGACCCTCGAAATGAATAAGGTACCCATCATTGAAAGTTCTAGTACCTAATAAACGTCGCAATGATTTTTCTTCTCGGGCATTACGACGTAATTAGGTATTACATTTATTTATTTTCATTGGCGTATCGTGGGTTATTTTTCAAGGTGGGTCTGGCCTGGATTTTTGTGTCAAGATGTGTAATACTAATTATTATAGAATTTTGAATCGGTAGCCCAACATCCTGGGTTGGGCACGGCCCACCCGGCCCCCCTCTATATACGCCTATGTTTAAATCAAACCGATTCCACAGTGGATGTGAGCAACAATGCAAGAAATTGAAACTTTGAATCTGCGGTGGCCCCAAACTTGCTTAAAATTCCATCATAATCGGTTTGTAACGAATCCTCCCTACCTTTTTTAATTTCTAACCTACTTACCTACCCGAAGCCTATATCGATGCCTACATACTGAACTAGTATTTTATTACCTATTTATTTATTAATATATTATTATTTTATTACCTTATTATGGGTCCTCAACCTACAAAATTACCTAAACCTAACTCAAGTTGATTTACCTTGTTTAAGTCATAAAATTGGCCAAGTGATCGCTAGCGGTCTAGAATAAGGAACCTACGTTGTGTCCGAGGAAGTAACCCTTTAGTTCGTTTAGTATAATGGGAAAAGAGCTCTACTATTAATATTATTATATAATTTAACTAAATAATAAAGAAAAGACAAAAGAAGGTTGAATGAAGAAAGTTATTAAAGTTTAGTTTCTTATAGGTCATTATGTCTATAGTCTATGATATGTTCGTGTGGAAGAGGTATTTTATACCGCAGCTAAAGTTCAGAGGCCCACTCCCCGCCCCTGAAAGTGGCTTTCGTCACCGAACTGGATGTTGCCTCCTCTGCGTTAGCCCTGAAGGAGCATACTACCTTTTCCTTGTTAGGAAATAAAACATATCATTATGTTATATGAGAGGACATTTCAAAGGGAAGTCAATTATAGCCTGAGGCTGTTCCTGGATCAAACCCGTGATCACAATACTCCTGCAGTAACAAAGCCAACTTCAGTAGTACGTAGATGTAACTTCAATGGTTCATCATATCAACTAATAAGTAACTTCCGGATCACCTGGTACCGGTCAGCCACTGACTTGCATCTGCCTTAGTCTTAGTCAAAATGACTTGCATTGTTAGTTATAAAAGATAAGTATTTGGTAAAGCCTTTTACCATTAAAATAGTTGGTATAAATAGCCAAAACAGGACTATATAATCCAAGGTTCGCTACCAGGAACGACCACAGTCTTCAAAGGAGATTCTACTTTCAGCAAATAAAATATTATTCTGTCGTGAGTTGTTGAATTATTTTGTCTCACTTGTTTGAAGCTACTAGCGTTTGTAACATAGGACATTGAATGAAAGCGAAACGCTGAAACCTTTCATTCGTCGGGCGTCAAAAGTCTGTCATTTATCGTCAGTATTTATGTAAGTATGTCGCCATGAGTATGGCTAGGTTCTGTACGTAGTAGGCAAGCTTAAAAGCAGCCTAAGCAAATAGTTAAGTAGCTGTATAGTTAATGAGAAGAAAACAATTAAATACCAAATCAGATAACACAACCACCACCTTCCCCAAGTGGAGATAATAATACCAAACCTATTATATCCTATTCCTACTTCTAAACTAACCAACTGATCTACACGAAAGCAGCAAACTAGGAACCCGGGTTCCACATTTAAATTACCCGCGGAGTCTCTCTCAAAGTGCAGTGAGAGAGCCTATTCTAAGCTAAACCTAAGTCGAGTGGGTAACTCTGCTCCCTAATTCCTAACACCCGTGTGCCTACTGGTATCCATCAAGGGGATTGGGTCGACAAATACCAGTAACGAAGAATAAGAGTGCGAATAAATAAATAAATAGATAAAGCGGACAAGATCTTGGTGAATTTAGGACACCGGTATGGCATCTCAAACCCTCCAAAACCCTGGGAGAAAAGTAGGTCTGTCTCTTCCGGTATAATACAAGACCCCGCCCTTACTCCAATAGGCGTACTCTACATTGAAGAACGTTCCCAGGGAATGCCAGCCTGTCCGTTACCACCGCTAGGTGACCTGGCTCTCATCCCCCAAGAATCGGCTATTACTGAGCCGAAATCCGGTTGGGTTCTCCGCTACCCCAAGATTTAATATTAAACCCAAAACTTCACAAACAAAACACAAAATCCCATTAAACCCCGTTTTAACTATTAAATAAACGCTTCGAATCACTATGTAGTCTCCAGCAATGAATATCAAATCACTCGTATTTTGGCGATAAAATACACAAAGCAGGAAATTTACACAAAAGAATACACTATAATTAATTAACAAGAAATTATCAAAAACCCCCCAACAAAAATTACGAAAATAATCGATACTTCAGGGAGAACCTTCCCGAACGCGTAGCAAAATCAAAGTCTTTTTCCGTTCGTCTTCGTGCCCCTTTTATACTTAAATTGTTGATACATCTGCTACAAGTGTCACTTTTTCTACTCTGGCTACTCTGGATACTGTTGTCACATTTGCTACTTTGGACACTTTCGCCT
This sequence comes from Choristoneura fumiferana, assembly GCF_025370935.1. Classification (NCBI taxonomy): domain Eukaryota; kingdom Metazoa; phylum Arthropoda; class Insecta; order Lepidoptera; family Tortricidae; genus Choristoneura; species Choristoneura fumiferana. The sequence continues at coordinate 11,746,047 of NC_133480.1, forward strand.
CTTTGGATACAATGGCTACAAATTTACGTCAGAATCCTTCCTCGAACTGTCAGTCAGTATTGCCAGTGATCTTATTTGAGTAGTTTAGTAAATAATAAGTTGTTATTGATAATTTTACAATGAAATAGTCTTAATAAGGTACAGAATAATTTAATTTAATAAAATAAGTTCATTTTTAATCTATATATATCTAAATATATGTTCACATAAGATGAAACATTACAGACCATCGGCTTTAATGTTACAATTTGCCCCCCAAATTCTACAAAAGCGGACATGTATCTAGCTGGAGTAGAATTTGACAATCAAATAAAATATCGACTTTCAATAAAACTTATTAACATTTATCCCTTCTATGATTGCCTCTCCTTCCTTCTTCCAGGCAAAACTTTTGTGTGGTGTGTATTTAAACCAATCATAAAAGTGACATTAGTCAAGGAGCAAATGATCAAGTCTCACACACATGCCAGAAATGACGCTGAAAGGGTTTCACGAGTGACTCTTGCCTCAAAAGGAAAAGTGAGTTGTGCTAGGCTCACCCCGACCCTAGTGGTACACACACGAGCAATGGACCCCATCTTGCATCTGCCTCTGTCGACGAAAGTCGATTACCAATGTGTCCCTTCTAAAGACAATGCCAAACGTCGACGCCTAAAACCATTGCTTTAAAAACCAATTCCAGCAGGGCAACCTAACCTTCCCTCCTCGATTACATCACTCTAAGCTTGGAGTATGTTGCAACAATAACGTAACGTCATATTGTATATAATTTTGTGTAAAATCAACCAAGAATAAAATTACTAAAGGAACAGATGACTAGATCTTAGTTACCAGAAATGGCGATGAAAGGGTTTCACGAGGAACTATTGTCTCAGCGAGGGAAGATGAGTCCCCTTGGTTTCATACACATGAGCTAGTGACCCGACCTTGCATCTGCCTCTAACGATCAAAGCCCTTCGCAAATGTGCCCCTCCGTAAAACAAAGCCCAACGTCGACGCCTAAAACCATTGCTTTAAAGGCCATTTCAAAGCAACGTTCTCCAGTCCCTGAACCTCATTCACCTTACTCCCAGTTTTTACTTGTTGTGATAATAATGTAGTCATTGTCTATTATTTCGGATTATATCCAGTAAAATAATTTTGTATATTTTTTTTTTTTTCAAAATAAAATTTGTTAGGTTTTAACTTCTATGTACCAAGCCTTTTGCAAGAGTACAAATGCCCTCTTATTCAATTTAATTTTAGTGTCATCCCGTAATCATGAAATTCATCATGTTGAGGGTTACATTCTCAATGATAGCAAAGATTATACAATATCACGCATTGTTACTGCTACGTGTAGGGTTCTAGTATCATGTTGTGTTGAGTGTGAAAGCTTCATGGGCGGCAATTTAACTGCATTATGCCATTTTTTTTTTCTTTGGCCTACTCCTAACTTCTACATCCATGGGCTTTCATTGTTGAGTGTAATGTTCCAGTCCAAACATTAATAAGTTAAATAAAATTCCAACATCAAAGCCTCACTCATACTAGATACCTTATTTCTTCCATTCATCTCATTTAAAATCCCCTCAGAAACATCCTTCCTCTTGCTCTCTTTCATACCATTACTAAGCCTTCTACCCTTCATACTCTTCCCCCCTTTAACACGCCACTCTGACATAAGAATAATATTTTTATACACTTATAAAAAAACTGAATGATTTTCAAAAACAACTCAAATGTTAGAAATGTGCTCCAGCAAAACACATGTCCTATATATATTTTTTTTTCTAAGCTCAAGAATACAATTTTTTTTTTAATATATAACCCACTTGCATTTTATTTTGTAATTAATAATAAATTTTACTGTTGCCCCCAAGAAACTAAGTTATAAAACCCACTGTACCAAAACAACCACCACCAAGCATCAAGCGTTCCCCACTACATTTCCACAAACCCCCTTTATCCGGATAATCTTAAGCTGACTATACTGATTCCACCCACATCTATTAACCGTAAATAATATTCTATCGGAGAACTTAATTCTAACAGAAACGTCTGTGCCCATTCTAACTTAACCAAATACCTGAAGAATGTATTGTCTTAATTATTAGTATTAATATACTTAAACCATTCTTTTTTCTGAATAGACTATAAAATTTAAATAATTTATATAATATAATCGTTATATTTGGAATGCTATTTATTTATTATGAAATGAAATGTTATGTATTTCTGAAATATATATGTAATAAATAAATAAGTTTCATAGGACCCCCAACACCAACTCAGTCCCAAACCAAGCAAAGCCCGCACTAACGTATACCTGGCAACGGACAAACACCCATACAAACAAATACAACCGAAGAAACGTCCACATTCTGTCATTGCTCTTCAATATTCTTTTTAATCCTTTGGCTCCTTTATATCTTTCTGAGCGATTCAGCTACTTAGCTGAAGGCAGCCAACATCGTTTGCGGTCAAGCGCCAATCTTCTTCTAGCATCTCCTACCTCATCCAAGATCTACTCCAAATCCTTTTCTGTGCATGCGGTTAGGTTGTGGAATCGTTTGCCGATCACCGTCCGACAATCTTCCTCCGTATACTCGTTCAGGGAGACATTGAAGAAGATGTAGCTCACACTAGTTCCTTGATTATTTAGTAAGTAATTATCCTTTATACTTGTATTATTTATGTATTGTATGTAAATTTGTGTAGTATTTTATTTTATATTTAGTTATATATGTGTTATATATTTATTGTATATAGTTAGGTATTTGAGGTTTACATATGCATTTATATTTATTCAAATGTTTTGCTCTATTTGTCGATCCTTGTTTTTTTGATGGCTCCTCTACCACTCAAAGGTTGACTGGCACAGATCCCTGCAGGGATAAGTCCGCCTCTGTACTTAACATAACTTTTATTTATGTAAACTTTTTGTTTTTCCTTTCTGTACAATAAAGAGTACAAACAAACAAACAAACAATACATACTGAACACCCAATATCCAAAAACAAACACCCGCATCACCCACAGAAACACCCGCCCCGGCCAGGAATCGAACCCGAGGCCCCAAGCCCCACAGTCACGCTCTCCAACCACTTGGCCATCCGGTCGTTAAATTAATGGGTGTAATAATTAATATAATAATTAATTTAAATATGTAATGCATGCACTTATGATAATGTTCTGTGATTCAAAATGGAAATAAAGAGGCTATAATAATAATACATATAAACACCACCTTAATTTACTGTTGCCTGACTTAGTTAAAATTATGCCGGGAACGCTAGTTATGTAATGCAAATTCATGTATGTACCTAGTGTTTGCTTTTCCTATGAATAATGGTTCATGCAATTAAATGTTTTGCCCTACTTGATAATGCTGCTCTGCATGCCCCCCAGATACTTAAGCAATCATACCATACATACCTAAGTTTGAATTATACAACGAAAATAGACTTCACAAAAATACAATGTAATTAGAAAGTAATCGCATAAACCTATAAATTGCTAACCTATACCATAATACACAACAAGCAGCACAGGAAACAGAAAGGTAAGCATTATCTATAATTGCCAAACTAAAGTAAAATTTAATTATATAGATTTGTTTTCTTATATTGCCAATAAAATCACTCATAAATCTATCTATTCTGGAAGGTTAGTTTGCACAATATCAATGTACAGCTGATCCATTCATTAATTTGAAAACGTCTTAGATATTGGACTATACCACCGCCCGTGTAGGTTATCAAAATACATATAAGTAAATAAAATCAATTAGAATACTTTGTAATGAAATACTCACCCTATCTAAATGTATACATAATTATGTGCTTTGTTCATCCATCTGCGCAGCCTTACTAGATATTTACATGACACTACTACGATTATTAATCTAATTTGTTAGTTGGAGAAGTACAATTCTTTTGTACAATAAAGAGGTTGTTTACACACATACATGTTGTCAGACAATAACGCAAGCACCGCACAGTCCTCAAAAAGCTTTTTAAACTCACTTAGCAAACCCTGCACTATTACTTTCATATTATTATTTTGTTTTTTGCTTTTCAACGAAAAACGTATCGTACATCGTATAAATTTTGACAGTTATGTACTGACAGATATTTGCGTTCGGATAAATGAACACTATTATCATAAAATTTTAAAACATGTCATCACGGTCATAACCTTAACTTAACCTTACTTTACTTTATACGCTAAGTAATTCGTCTACACTAGAACATTGTTTCCTAGAAAATAACGGTAATTCTACTAAAATTGTTACCTAGTTTCATAAAATTCATACGGTCGTGCCCGTGCCCCCAAGTGTGGAATGCACTAGCTAAACGCAATCGGAGCTGCGTTTCGCTATAATAGTTTCCGAACAGCTAAATGTGTCAACCATTAACTGACATTGACAATGACTTTGACCCTGGCAATTTTGACAACTCACATAGTACTACGCCCGCCTGCTCCATAGACAATATTAAATATCTTACCGTTACGAAAGTTTATTTCTCTTGACAGAAAGAACATTATTGCAATGTATTTATAGGTATTTACACAATTTTATTATAATTACGTTCTATTTTTACTACGCGATGCATTTATTCCTTTCGAATATCTAAATGTCTGTTACGAATGCTAATCTGTATATTTGTTAGAAAGAGACGAATGACAATAGACAAAATCGATGCAATCTGGCAGACCCTTTACTGGAATATTAAATTAAATATATTTACGTCTAAGCTTCATCTTTGTTTTAGGTCGTTTACCATAAATAATTAGGGCACTTTTGTCCTTTTATTTTATTTGATATTTTTACTACAAAACTGTTCTTTCCTATCTGCCGCCACCATCTCCCTCTAATCAAGGCTGCCATCTCAATATTAAAAAATATTAAAGGTTGTCATATACTATAACAAACGGTTGACATACACTAAAACAATCTTAATCGTAAAATTTATATAATATGAATACCTAACTATTATATTTAACAGCTAGCAAAGAATTTATAATGTATCGTAAAAACCCGCTAACCATAATCACAGTTGTGATTGTGACGATGAATGGACATCCTTATATCGAGTAATTATTTTTATTTTGGCAACACGTATTTGTAATCTGTCAATAACCTAAAGAAAAATTATTTTTTTTTTTCTTATAAAAGATATGGCGTCTGCGCATTGTTTGTTTATTGTGCCTATTTTGTACTTATTTTTGTTAATCTAAGTGGATGAATACGTATTATTTTACCGAGATAATCGCCATAAAGACTCAAGAACGAATCACAACCGAGAACCAAGATCACTCCGTCGAAAATACGCTTTACAAAGATGAACAATCTGCTTCAATCCGAGTAAGTTACTATTACTTATTTTTACTTTAGTTGTTAGATTATTTTAACCGTGATTTTGATGGAATAAGTTTTCGTTTTATACATAATTCAGCCACAATGATATCTGAAACCGAGTTGTCTCAAACATACTAAATACCATCGATGACTATGTAGCTTACGGCAATGTCATTACTAAATACCATGATAATAATCAGTTACTAACCTATGTTTTGACGGAAAATGATTGTAATTGTACCACTGCATTCTATAAACAAAGTTAATAATCAGCAATGTCTATCATTCATTAATTTACTGATGATACCTATAGTACACAAACAAATCGTCTATCTATTCTCCTTTTGTTATTGTTTTAACTATTTTATCAAAAAAGCACAAGTACAATTTGCTAACATACCTAAATTTTATCACACTACAACCATTCTAGGTAGAACATTTTCTAGTAATTATATTTAATTGAGATGTAGATATATGCTTGTTTGCAATGTGTCTATTACTTGAAATAATTCTCAATTATTGAAATTAACCTGATGCCATAACATTTTATAGTGAATAAAATTGGTTTTTGACTGAGAAGAAAATTACTTTCACGGAACTTACTCAATATAAAATATATTTATATTTAACTTTATTCTTAAAAGTAACTAGACTAGAACCAGATTTTGATGCTTATTTCTTACTTTGTTTCAGCGCTGAATGTTTACCCTTAGTGTCGGGTTCGGGAAAGCTAAGGAGAATATTCCTTTGAATGATAATATAGGTATGGTATATATGTTTTCTAATTATCTTTGTTATGTTCTTAGTTTTCTGTCTATGTATTAAAAATTATCAATGTCTATGGATTTATTTACAATCTTAATTAAATATTTTTCAGGTGACCTGGGCCCGAGGAAAACTTCTTTTTGACCCGTGGTTAAAACACATGCCCTTGCTGATGTATTGAACACTGCTAACTAGCATTTTATTAAGGTAATATGTAGCCTACCTATAATACTATTCAATGGAAAAAATCAATTGTGTAAACAAAGCAATTTTTCACGATACTCCGTAGTACTTGCATTTGAACGCAATCCCGATCATATTCACATCTCAATGAGCTCACACTGTTTTTAACAACCATTTTATCATTAAATAATCGTGTAAATATGTTTATTTTATAGAATTAATTGGAACACGAAAAATCCGTTATATTTGTCAAATGACATGATAATTTTCTTCACCGAAGTTGGTCTATGGTCGGTCTAGTCTCTGGAAATTTAGTGCTGTACCAACAAAATTAATTATTTGACTGAACCAACCTTACCTACCGATAATTTATGGCTGGCTCTGCAAATTAATTTATTCGTAAGATATTAATTATTTTGTGTTAAGTTACACTATTTAATGAGGTTTTATAAAGGTTTCTAATCCTATCCTACTATCCTACTTCCTACTATATCCTACTAATCCTACTAATATTATAAATGTGAAAGTTTGTGAGTGAGTGAGTGAATATGTTTGTTACTTCTTCACGCTGAAACGGCTGGACGGATTTGGATGAAATTTGGCGAAAAGTTAGATAACCTGGATTTACAACATAGGATACTTTTTATCCGATATTCTCATGGATAGGGATAAAATCTTGAAATAACAACCGCTCAGCTTAGAGTCATAAAATTGTTATGTAGATAGTTTTGACATCTGGAATAAAACATACCTACTTTTTATTCCATATTCCCACGATAGGATAACTTTCGAACTAATAACCGCTGGGCTTAGAGTCATGAAATTGACCATGATTTTTTTAATGTAATTTCAATGAAAACAACGATTTAATTTTTCGGGAATTCCCACGGCAATTTTTAAAAATCCGGTATTTCAGCTGCTGGACCTAATGATTTACGTGTGCGAAGCCGCGTAAACACTAGTTGGACGATAAAATAGTATTTTAGTAGAAATTATGTACATTTCTATTTACTAGTATCCATTCTGTGGAGTCCATTCTCTCATTTCCCTGTCTTATGTAAATTTAAAAATGTCTCTTCTAAATTATATCGAAAATACAAACTGAGACATGGATGCACAGAAAAACCAGAAAAGAGACCAGCGCTGGGAACGAACCTAGGTCCTCAGCAATCCGTACTGCGTACTAAAACCCCTACACCACCGTTGGACAGGAGTCAAGATACAAATTTTCCTATGCACACATATCTCAGGTTGGCTTTCTACTACGCTACTTAAGCAGCAAAAAAATCTAAATTAATCCATATTTTAACTGACCCTTTAAATTCTAAAATACTCCATCATCACCTTGGGGAAAATATACGTCAAAAAATATAAGTGGATATACATGTTTCACCATTTTAAAAATTCTACCCTTAAAGGGGTATAAAGGGAAGTGTAAGTTTTGAACATGAAGTGTAAGTTTGTATGGAAGAAACGTTAGGTATATATTTGAAGATATAATTCTAAAACTTCTTGAAAATGCTATTAAACATTTTAAGTTAAAAGGGACATGGAAACATTGTGAATGACTCTGAACAGGACTAAGAGAATACGTGATTCACCATTTTTAAAAATTAACTTAGGGATTACATTAAATAATGAAATATGAGTAAATTCAAAATAATTATTTACTGCTGATTGAAGTATTTTAAAGAGCTTTCACATTACTAGAGCCAACGTCAGTCAGTCAGTCAGCCAGTCGTCAGTCAAGTGTCAATGTCAGTCACCACATTTGTTTACACAATTGATTTTTTCCATTGAATAGTACCATACCCTACCTTATCTTAAAATATTTTTATGCACTCAATTGGGAATTTATATGCGAATTCATATTACTTAATTATTATTTTAGAAAAACCTTTCCTATCATTCCGGCCCTAGTTAGTTTATAGTTATATGTCTCTGTTACTCAGACAACTCTTTTCTCTATTCGCAATCATCATCATCATCTTCATCACATCAGCCACAGGAAGCCCAAAGCTGGACACAGGTCCCCTCACAACCCAGTGGCCTCGGTTAGTGTCAGCTATTTTCCCTAAAGGAGAACAAATCTTTTTTTAATTGTTATTCCTCACATCACAAAATGATTGGAATTTTTATTTTGTATTATTATTAATCTTATTTATACCTTTGACGATTTCAATATAAATTCTTACACTTAACTGACATTTATTTAAATTATAATGCAATCCTATATTGAATGAGTAAACTAACTAACCCAAACTACTTCAATGTGTTATATTAGACTTAAGGAACTCTGTAAATATCATCTCTTTGTTTCAGGCATTAATTTTATTTGTTTGTGCCCCCACTACCTGTAATCATATAATAAGCTACGCCAATTTCAGATTATTTAGTTTCTATTACATGTCTGACAATATTCTTACATTTCTTAATGATGGGCCTAGTTGTACTTGACTTCTCTAATTTTTAATTTGTTATTTCCCTCCTAACTTCTAGTAAACTATAGTTCTCACTATTGAACTTCATGAACTCCATAATTTTAAAATACAACAAACAGGACCCATCATGCTATACACAGGAGCAACATTTACCTCGACGTTTCGACCACTAATAATAATATTATTATATAACGTGCTGGTAAATTCCTAGGTCTGCTATGTTCATGGAGTCGAACCATTTTTACTTGACTTTACACAACTCAGTCACTAACATCAAAACTACTACTACTTAATTAATTACTAAATTATTTAATCACTCAAGAGATCACTATATTTAATGTCCTTAACTTTATTTAATTAATTACAATATCACTAACTTCAACCTCTTATTCAATCACTGTTTTTACCGATAGTTGTTAAAATAAATTTAATGTTTTTTTTTTTTTTTCAGAACAAAATTTACAAGGAGCGCTGCAACCGATAAGAAAACTACTTCTGCTGTAGAAGAATACGACTGCCTACTATGAGCTCCTATTTCCCACTTATACTTTCCTTTTTCACGTCAACAAAATTGTTGCTATAACCAATTGTCACGTGACAACAGATTATAACAACACTCGACCCAAACAAGGCAAAATCAACTTTATATCATATCTACGCGCAACGTAACATGAATAAATTGTATTATAATAAATGATTTAACAGAGATATAATTATTTAAGGACCCAGTGAAACAGTTATGGAAAAATAAAGACTAATAAATTTAAATGAAGTAGGTAATCCCTACTATCCCTACTAATATTATAAATGCGAAAGTAACTCTGTCTGTCTGTCTATTACGCTTTCACGACGAAACCACTAAACTTATTTTGATGAAATTTAGTATATATATAGTTTGAACCCCTAGGATCCACATAAGATACCTTTTATTTTGGTAGAGGGCGCCGTCGCGCGATAACCTAGATCCGCGCAGACGAAGTCGCGAGCATAAGCTAGTTGGTAATAATTACTAAAACATACATACCTGGTTATCACGGCACCAAAATTGTAACGAATCCTCCCTAACCTTATTTAATTTCTAACCTACCTACCTACCCCGAAGCCTATATCGATGCCTACATACTGAACTAGTATTTTATTACCTATTTATTTATTAATATATTATTATTTTATTACCTTATTATGGGTCCTCAACCTACAAAATTACCTAAACCTAACTCAAGTTGATTTACCTTGTTTAAGTCATAAATTGGCCAAGTGATCGCTAGCGGTCTAGAATAAGGAACCTACGTTGTGTCCGAGGAAGTAACCCTTTAGTTCGTTTAGTATAATGGGAAAAGAGCTCTACTATTAATATTATTATATAATTTAACTAAATAATAAAGAAAAGACAAAAGAAGGTTGAATGAAGAAAGTTATTAAAGTTAGTTTTCTTATAGGTCATTATGTCTATAGTCTATGATATGTTCGTGTGGAAGAGGTATTTTATACCGCAGCTAAAGTTCAGAGGCCCACTCCCCGCCCTGAAAGTGGCTTTCGTCACCGAACTGGATGTTGCCTCCTCTGCGTTAGCCCTGAAGGAGCATACTACCTTTTCCTTGTTAGGAAATAAAACATATCATTATGTTATATGAGAGGACATTTCAAAGGGAAGTCAATTATAGCCGAGGCTGTTCCTGGATCAAACCCGTGATCACAATACTCCTGCAGTTACAAAGCCAACTTCAGTAGTACGTAGATTAACTTCAATGGTTCATCATATCACTAATAAGTAACTTCCGGATCACCTGGTACCGGTCAGCCACTGACTTGCATCTGCCTTAGTCTTAGTCAAAATGACTTGCATTGTTAGTTATGAAAGATAAGTATTTGGTAAAGCCTTTTACCATTAAAATAGTTGGTATAAATAGCCAAAACAGGACTATACAATCCAAGGTTCGCTACCAGGAACGACCACAGTCTTCAAAGGAGATTCTACTTTCAGCAAATAAATATTATTCTGTCGTGAGTTGTTGAATTATTTTGTCTCACTTGTTTGAAGCTACTAGCGTTTGTAACATAGGACATTGAATGAAAGCGAAACACCGAAACCTTTCATTCGTCGGGCGTCAAAAGTCTGTCATTTATCGTCAGTATCTATGTAAGTATGTCGCCATGAGTATGGCTAGGTTCTGTACGTAGTAGGCAAACTTAAAAGCAGCCTAAGCAAATAGTTAAGTAGCTGTATAGTTAATGCGAAGAAAAACACAATTAAATACCAAATCAGATAACACAACCACCACCTTCCCCATGTGGAGATAATAATACCAAACCTACTATATCCTATTCCTACTTCTAAACTAACCAACTGATCTACACGAAAGCAGCAAACTAGGAACCCGGGTTCCACATTTAAATTACCCGCGGAGTCTCTCTCAAAGTGCAGTGAGAGAGCCTATTCTAAGCTAAACCTAAGTCGAGTGGGTAACTCTGCTCCCTAATTCCTAACACCCGTGTGCCTACTGGTATCCATCAAGGGGATTGGGTCGACAAATACCAGTAACGAAGAATAAGAGTGCGAATAAATAAATAAATAGATAAAGCGGACAAGATCTTGGTGAATTTAGGACACCGGTATGGCATCTCAAACCCTCCAAAACCCTGGGAGAAAAGTAGGTCTGTCTCTTCCGGTATAATACAAGACCCCGCCCTTACTCCAATAGGCGTACTCTACATTGAAGAACGTTCCCAGGGAATGCCAGCCTGTCCGTTACCACCGCTAGGTGACCTGGCTCTCATTCCCAAGAATCGGCTATTACTGAGCCGAAATCCGGTTGGGTTCTCCGCTACAAGATTAATACTAAACCCAAAACTTCACAAACAAAACACAAAATCCCATTAAACCCCGTTTTAACTATTAAATAAACACTTCGAATCGCTATGTAGTCTCCAGCAATGAATATCAAATCACTCGTATTTGGCGATAAAATACACAAAGCAGGAAATTGACACAAAAGAAAACACTATAATTATTTAACAAGAAATTATTAAAAACCCCCCAACAAAAATTACGAAAATAATCGATACTTCAATAATTCAGGGAGAACCTTCCCGAACGCGTAGCAAAATCAAAAGTCTCTTCCGTTCGTCTTCGTGCCCCTTTTATACTTAAATTGTAGATACATCTGCTACAAGTGTCACTTTTTCTACTCTGGCTACTCTGGATACTGTTGTCACATTTGCTACTTTGGACACTTTCGCCTCTTTGGATACAATGGCTACAAATTTACGTCAGAATCCTTCCTCGAACTGTCAGTCAGTATTGCCAGTGATCTTATTTGAGTAGTTTAGTAAATAATAAGTTGTTATTGATAATTTTACAATGAAATAGTATTAATAAGGTACAGAATAATTTAATTTAATAAAATAAGTTCATTTTTAATCTATTTATATATATCTAAATATATGTTCACATAAGATGAAACATTACAGACCATCGGCTGTATGTTACAGTTATTCCCTTTAGCACCCTACGTGCTACAGATAGACCGATTTAACACCCCTTTTGCGTCGGGTATTAAAAAACAGGAACGCCTAGATATAGGTATCGACCGTAAAATTAACTCATGCGCGCTCTATCAAGAGCCATCGTAATCCAACATTTCTTGACGATCGAGGTAAATCAATCATACAACTCTTCTGACTCTCTCAATTCTAATATCAACAAACAAATTTCTTAGCACAGCGGACGGCGTTGAATACGTCATTGAAGCCGGTAAGAAAGTCTACAACAAGGTGCACAGTGTAGTAAGGAGGATTTGACCGAAGCGCCGGCGGGCGCGCCCTTCTCGCACAGGAATTTAGACGGGGACGCGGAGTGGCTTCCCTGATTCCTAGTTTTCATTGAAGCTGCCAAAGAGATAATGTACGACATTTACGCCAAAGTGAATATATACATGCTTTCTAATCACATGATCTGATTTTGGCATGACATTCCATATGAAGTAAATAGAGCTAGCTGGCTTTGGATAAACATTTTGGGTAAAAAAAATTGTTACAAATTCTCTTAAGCAGCAATAGTTTGCAATACAGTAGTGCTGATTATTTTGTTGATCGAACTGTTTTTAAGTTACGAGATATTTTATAGTTTAGTCGATAAGCGTGTTACGCGTTTCCCCGCTACGATAAGTGTAGTTACACATTTGTATTACCTATGTTAGGTAAACAGTTTTAGGGTTAAACTTTGAGTTGTTCTCCAACTTCGGCGTTTGATCTAGCTTTTTGAGAACATTGAATCGCATCTAAGAAAATGAGATTTTAATAAATACTCAACGTTACGTTACAAGTACTCGTAGGTATAATTTCCAATAACCTACGTCACTACTCCAAAGAACTTCGTGGTGAATGAGCAATACATCACATTATTTTTGTATCTAGGAATAAAAAAATAGTAAATAAATCAAGTTTGTTTTTAATTTCCTCTAGTCACCTACATCATTTCAAAGTCGACTTTAATATCGACCAAGCATTAATAATGTGTTCTTGAAATAAAACAAAGCACATAACTCAGTAAAACAAGCTGTATTTTAAATACATTCAATCCAATGCTCTTTTCATAAAAAATAAATGATATATGAGATGTCATTTCTTCCTTTGCGGCAAATGCTTAAATATAACTTGAAATAAATTAGAAATGCATTGTTAATTTTTATGAAAAAATAAATAAAAACAGACTTGTTCCAATGCATAATTTTGGTGGTTTAACATTAGTAAAGGAAGTTTAATAATAATATCCAGAGAAATTACAACAATGAATGCCATAAATGCCGCACCTAGTAAAATTAGTTAAATGCCGTGCCTGGGCTGATGGAATTTAACTTGACTAGTACTGTTTGAAATATACATAGTCACTATGTTACATCTTAAATAAAAATAAATTGAATCAATAACATTGTACATTTACAACTGGTGTGTATGAGATTTACATTGTTTTTAAGAAAAAGAAAGAAATAGACTGATCTTCAGGGTTTCTATATATGATTGATAACATTACTCGTCAGTAAAAATATGGCACAAGCGCGGCCACGACCATATTGCTACTCACGCGCATGCACTGCGCAAGCGACGGATACAAATATAATATGTAGAGATAATAGACTTATATAAGCTAGAAACACACTGACGCCGGAGGCGGAGCGGTGCGGCGCGACGCGGAAGCGGTGCCGGTTGTAATATTCGAGCTTACGTGAAAGAGGGCACACCGCGCCACGCTTATTTCCCCGCGGTATTCTGTGTGCATTCTTTCATGTTAGCTCGAATATTACAACCGGTACCGCCTCCGCGCCGCGCCGCACCACCCCGCCACCGCTTTCTGTGTTCAAGCTTTAAGCATGGCTACGAATCGCCGCGACACGCGGAAATAAGTGAACCGGCGCTTAAAAAGCGAGATTGAGATATTCTAGCGTGTCAAAACGCTTAAAATGACCAGACCGTACATATTTGTTTGCAACGCTCTGCTGTCTGCTTGGGATAATTGGATGTTTATGTAGATGTTTATTTGGCTAATACGCGCACAGTTACCACGCTGGTTACTCCGTGCGTCCTTTGCTAAGTCGTTCAGTATGGAAACGACTCGTGCTAGCCGTTCTGTTGTTTTGTAAGTGTTCTAAGGCGTGCAGCGCTCAAGGAACCTTGGGTAGAGGCAGACGTCGCGGATGTGGAAGCGGTCGAGCAGCCAGCAGAGAAGCGCTCCAGGCCGAGCCCGTAGCCGCCGTGCGGCACGCTGCCGAAGCGCCGCTGGTCCGTGTACCAGTAGTACGGGGACGGGTCGATGCCCTCGCGCTTGTAGCCTGCAACAATAATAAGTCTATGTTGCTTCAAAAAAATATATATTACTAGAAAGCATAATTCTTCCAAATAGGTTTTTTTTTCAAACATACTTTTCCAAAATTACCATAAAAGTAGGTCGACGTAAACTACATATTTTTACCACGGTTAAGCAGCGTTTCCACCAGAGATGTGCGAGGCGAGGATGTTTTAGGAGGAATAATAATATGTTTTTCATCAACCAATAGAAACTCTTCATTTACACATCCTCGCACAGCACATCTCTGTTGGAAACAGCTGAGCAGAACGAGGCGAGGTAAATGAAGCGTTTCTATTCGTTAGTGAAAAAACATCCCTCAACACATTATTGGTGGAAACGCTGCTTATATTAGGTTCACCTGTAACTATGCATCCATGAGAGATGATTTGCACCCACTTCTTATTGTGGTATAGACAAGAAAATGGCAATTATGAGTAGATTAATTCTGATGACAATACAATAATATGGTACAGCCACCAGCAACCAATATCAGACAAAACAAAGCGTGCATAAATTATATCAGATACGACTCATTTCTAGGGCCGGTAGACGTGGCAGATATTAATGAATGTGCCGGAAGCTAAGCACTGGAACTCCAAGACAAAACAACGTAACCTAGCCGTGTTTGTAGTTGTTAGAATAGGACTTGGGTGCACTTTGACCAGGCACGCAGGTTCTGTTGATGGAGCAGTCATGCAGATTTACCAATAAAGCATGTATATTATAGTTATAACAAGAAACATCGAAGAGCAAGTAAGTGGGCCCTAAGCTGCCCGAGGGTCGAGCGCGTGGAGCGACCGCTCTAAGTGCCTGGACATGAGGGGCGTCAAAATCCGGTGGCAAGTGTCTTTTTAGCCATGTGCCCCTCACACTTTTAGCCCACGTGGCTTTTCTATTGTGCTAGTAGTTCTGTGTGCATGGAATAAAGTTCCCAATCCATGCTGAGCTTTCGCGGGAACCCAGCCCAGCCCAGCAGTATTGCTACCTTCCATAAGCTGATCGTAGTCCCAGGTCCTCATGGAGCCGCCGACGATCTCTCCGACGCCCGGCATGAGCACGTCCACGGACTCGGTCAGCCGAGCGTCGTCCGCGCAGCGCTGCATGTAGAACGACTTGATTTCCGCCGGGAACTTGCACAGCAGAATCTCTCTCCGAATCGCTGTCTATCCTGCGCTCTTGCTCCGGATGTCCTGAAGAACAAATAAGTGTTTTTANTTTGCACTAAAACAGACTTTGAGTATGAAATTGATTATGAAATTAAAAATTGTTAAACTATTCATTGTTTCATATTAATGTTTATTTCACAATATCGACGCTTGCTCAAAAGTTAATGGAAGGGATCGCTCTTTAACGATAAAACCGTCTATTATTGACCTCTTCTTGAATCTTTTTTAACATGTTGTGTATTGATATATCGGAAGTCGATAATCGAGAAGTCACTATGAAGAATCAAAATGCCGTGAAAAATTCGGGGCTCTTGCCAATGACCGACTTATTCTATGATTGCGTTGACTTTTTCACTACTCAAAAGGGGTTGCAGACCTGAATATTTGACATAAATTTCACCACATTACCTACTTCAATGTGAGGATTCCATTTTGTGCACTCAGGTAAGTAACCCTAAAACAGGCTCAAAACTCAAGGATTCGCCCTTTAGAATCCACTTCCGGTGCTGTACCTACCGATAGCGAATCGGAATCGTGCTGGCCGCACTTTAGCGCTGGCACGCTCGCCACGGCATCTGATAGGTAATGCACTCTACATTGCATGTTATTACAGTTGCAATACCCTGTTCCTGCCGCGTAGACAGCTAATATCGTCCGGCTGATCGCGGCCGCTCCCGTCGCTATCCGATGTAACGCGGATTCCTACGAACGCAATTTACTGTAATTTAATTTCTACAGGATTGTATAAAATTGGTATGTTCTTTGCAAAAAATAATTTATTTTTCCTTTATATATAATCCACAATGGCATCTCTTAAATCAGATTCTCTTACCTTTGCTCAACAGTGAAACGTAAATTAATATTCCTATTCCTTTTTTTTCTAACCCTTTTCTTGCCAAGTTGAAACAAGTGAATTCAAGAGCCTCGTTGGATTATTGTACAGCTACCAAAAATTACTGCAGAGATAAGGGTTAAGATTCCCTCTTAAAAAGTGTTAACAGGACCCTTTAATTAGAACATAACAGATCGTCTTCTGTTGAGGAGAAAATTTTATATTGACAATCAACAAATAATGATAACAAATCAAATAGACAGGGTTACAGCCAGTATTGTTATAGAGTAGAAGTGTTTGCTTTAAACCTCTTCTTCTAACATCCTCCCTTTTTTGGCAAACTCTATCTTACAGTGTTAGACCCATTAACCCACTAATAAATGCCAATCTAGGCTTAAAAACAGCTTTTGTTGTGAGAATATCTGCACATTGATATTCTGTGGGAACATAATTAACTTGCAGCTCTTTGTCTGTTACAAGTTCTGACATAAAAATGCCTAATATCGCAATGTGCTTCGTTCTCTTCTGTGCATTTCTGGGTTTTGTGCAAGCTTTATAACTGCTCATTGTCAATTTGTAGAGTTGGGATAATTCTTTCAGTATGGTTATTTCATTGAACAGTCTTCTCAGCCAAACTATTTCACGTCCTGCTTCACTAGCCGCAACTAATTCAGCTTCTGTTGCTCGAGATCGCTACAGATGTTTGTCTGCGACTTGCCCAAGAGATCACACCTCCTGCATAGATGCACACAAATTCCAGATGTAGAACGTCCTGTATTTGTTGTGTCTCCGCCGTGATCGGAGTCGCTTAAATTCTTCAACACTCCGGGTTGTGTTCCTTTTTTGTAAACAATCCCTGAATCGTATAGTTTCTTTTCAGGTAACAAAAAATCGTTTACTTTGAGAACGTCTTCATTAGATGGATTGTCTAGTGTTCTGGATACGACGTTACGGCGTACGATATGTCTGGTCTGGTTCCTGTCTGGAGGTATGCCAGTGCACCGACAGCTTCGCGGTAGTTAGGGAACTTTACTTCCTTCTCCGTTTCCGTATCTGGTTGTGCTTCTTTAATAATTGGTGTACTGATAGCCTTGCAGTCACTCATTTTAAATCTCTCTAGAAGCTTGTTTGTATAGTGTTGTTTGAGACACTTTAATGAACCATTTTTATCGTTGAAGATTTCTAGTCCAAGAAAGTAGGAAGCTGGCTTTTGTGGTCTTGAACCTTCTTTCAATTCAGTTCAGCCAAAAACTTTTCAGATTCCTTTGGATTCGTTGAGGCTATTAAACCGTCATCAACGTAAGGTCCGATTATGATTTTATTTTCATTCGTTTTGTCGAATAAATAAACATGGATCTGTGTCACACTGTTTAAATCCGATTGATTTTAAATAGTCAACAATACATTTATTCCAGCATCGTGGAGCTTGTTTGAGACCATAAAGACTCCTCTTCAATTTGCAGACTTTGTTTGTGCCATCACTGAACCCTTCTGGTTGACTCATGTAGACGTCTTCGTTTATTGAGCCATTAAGGAAGCGCAGTGGCTACATCGAATTGCATGAGAGATAGTCCTTCGTTAGCTGCAATACTTAGGATTGATCTGATTGTAGCCATTTAGCAACTGGACTAAATGTTCGTCATAATCAAGTCCTTTTTCTTGCGTGTAACCTCTTGCTACGAGTCGAGCTTTGTACTTATCGAGACTCCATCGGCATTAACTTTCTTTTTGTAAACCCACTTACAAGAAATTAGTTTTCTGTCTTTTGGGCGATCTACCAAGATCCAAGTCTTGTTGTCATTTAAAGATTTTAATTTCGCTATTCATTGCTTTCATCCATTCAGTTTTCTGCTGACTTTTCATGGCGTCTTTTATATGTGGTGGGTTCATGCTCGTCATTTAATATAGTCGAGACAATAAAGTCGTCATATCTACTTGGAAGTCGCAGTGTGGATCTGTCGCGAAGAGTTCTGGTATCAGGGTCGTCATCATGATCTTCGTCTGAATAATTTATTCGACATTCATCTCTCGGGAGACGAATCTTTGAGATCTTCTCTTCTTCTTCTCTGACTTAAATCATTTGATGTTTGGGGCAATACTCCATCGCTTTGTGCTATATCCTCCCTTGCTTCAAACATTGGATGATTTTGTTCATTCTTTCGGAAGTTAAGTTCGATTTCAGTCGTAGTTATTCGTTCATCCTCTTTCAGATATATCAGATTCTAATCCTACCGATTTATCAACACGATTCCTTGAACGTTACATCTCTTGAACGGATCAATATCGGTTTGGTTGTTCTTATCAAAACCCAATAACCGATAGCCATCATCACCATCATACCCAATCAAAATACATTTTTGAGCTTTCTTGGACATTTTTTGTTCGCTTTTGTTTTTGGAATATGTGCATAACATTCTGTACCAATAACCCTTAAATGTTTTATGGAGGGTTTCTTTCCAAACCAAAGTTCAGATGGTGGACTTTCCTTTTTCAGAAGTAGGCCCAGTCCTGTTCAGGATGTATGCAGCCGTGTTAACAAGCTCTGGCCAACAGGAAAGTGGGAGTTCTTCGTGAGCATGCATCATGGTGCGAGCAGCTTCTACGATAGTTCTATTTTCCCTTTCACTAGATCCGTTTTGCTCAGGGGTGTAAGGGCATTGTAAACCGGTGCTGAATACCATGAGAGTGGAGTATTTTCTCGATAGCTTCGTTTTTGAATTCTCCACCATTGTCGCTGAGTATTGTTTTTATAGTATGACCAGCAGTCTGTGCTTCTTTGATCATTTGCACGAGCTTATCTTTGACTTCAGATTTGTGCTTGATGAAGTAAACATGACGGAAGTTGCTGTAGTCATCTTTAAACAGTACAAAGTAGCGAAGTTTCGTGAATGAATTTGGAAATGGACCACACACATCCGTGTGTATTATCTCTCCTTGTTCTTTAGCTCTTTCTCTTGTTCCAAATTTATGACGGTGTGTTTTTCCATATACACATCCTGTGCATAATTCAGAATCGAGTTTAACTTTGATACCAAGTTCCCTTTCAATCACTTGTTTGACATGCCTTTTACTCTGATGAGCAAATCTTTCGTGATAAAGTTGCAAAGTGTTTTCTGTTGACAGGGTACTCAATTCTGGAGTTTGATTTTTTAAAGTTTGAACTTTCAGCTTATAGAGGCCTCCATTTTTGACTCGTGTGCCAATCAAGTTAACCTTTCCATTATTTATCAGTTGACAAGATTCTCTTTCAGATTTGAAGACACTGTTTTCAAGTTTATCTTGTGCGGCAAGAACGGAAAATAAGTTTCTCTTTATTGCGGGAACATACCATACATCGCATAGGGTGATGCGTTCTTGTCGACCATGAACGTTTGCTATCAATTCAACTGTTCCTTTTCCAATAGCTTCTGTTGTAGACCCGTTTGCAGTAGTGACCATTTGATGCTTGGTGAAATGTTCAAAACTGGAGAATACGTCAGATTGACCGGTGACGTGACTTGTGGCACCATTATCAACGTACCAGTTGTCAGGATCTTCAAAGGTGGTTACTGCTTCATTAGTCTCAACTTGCATTAGAGTCAGGTTTAAGTTTTTATTGTTAGCTTGACTTGTAGATGTAGATGGTTTTGTTTCTTTAGGAGGTTTCCCATCCGAGATCCATTTACGACAATTCTTGACTTTATGGCCGAACAGTTTGCAATATCCGCATTTTTCTTTGTTTTATGACTCAAGTTCTGTACTACTAGCGCTTGAGCGTCAGGTTCCTCTTCTTTATTCGCCAATGATCTTTCGTAACTACAATTTGAGCAGTCAATTCTCAATGTTGCGATCCTTTTTAGACATGAGCATCCAACTTGATTTGAACGGGAAGTAACTATTCGGGTAGCGTTTCTAAATCTTGCATATGATTAAAATCTCTGGAAGATCATACTTAGCTTCATCCTTTTGTAGCTCAACCTTTAATTCATGCCATATATTTTTCAATTTGGATATGTGCATGGACATGTCATGTAGGGATCTTTGCGATAACTGAAGAAGCTGTAGCAAAGTTATAGCTTTTATCCTCAGATGTGCCGTCGAACAGAGTGTGTAATTCATCCCAAATCTGTTTCGCACTTGTTAGCCTCATTACTTTTTGTAAAGTAACATCTGACATATTAGCCATTAAAATAAGCATTGCGGCGCTATCTTTTTCGTTATAGTCTTGTAGAGCTTGTTGATAAGAAGCCATGGCTGCCGGGTTCGCTGCTGCATCTGGGTGCGTAGGTGGCTTTAGGTTGCCGTTGATAGCGTCTAATCCGCCAGGCGTTCCTCTTAGCAATAACAGTACCTTGCAGCGCCATGTAGACCAATTTTCTTTTCCTTCTAAACGACCGATATCAATTTTGCAGCTCATTGATGAAGTTGACATTTTGACAGGCCTTGTTAGAAAAAAAAACTTGTGAAAATTGTTATTAATTATTCTTGGATAAATAATTATGTTTCGCTCATTAGAAATATAACATCACAAATATTTTATTTTAAATACTTTTCGATACGCATCTGCTACCATGTTGAGGTAAAATTTTATATTGACAATCAACAATGATAATAACAAATCAAATAGACAGGGTTACAGCCAGTATTGTTATAGAGTAGAAGTGTTTGCTTAAAACCTCTTCTAACATCTTCCCCAGTTTTTCATTGCCCACTAAGACGGTTCTCCTAGAAAACTCTAGCTCACTACGCCATCCCGGTATCTACTTGGACAACCAGTATGTTTGATTATCATTGCGGCACTAGATTTAATTAATTGAATGCAATGAATTGTGCTTGGCATTAGTGATTTTCAATAAAGGTACTTGCTACGAATTTTTTCATTACCTCCATAGTCCATAATATCTCAATGCAAAACCAACAGCTGTAAGCCGATTTGTATATAAATTAAGCGCTCTTTAATATGACAATTTACGAGCGTACCTAATAGCCGTGCGTGTGTTAGATGCAAAGCCTTTAGCTGTAGCTAGATCAATTAATTTCTCACCTAGAGGACATCTTTATGCGCTGGTTGGTTTTAACGGTGCCGGGTATTACGCAGTCGGAGGGACCTAGCCCACTAACATTCATCAAAGACAAGACATTCATCCCTTACGCACTCGCTGGTTAGAAAAGAATATAAGTATACGCGTTAGAAATCCTACCGCACAAAGCCCTAGAGACACTCATCGTCTATCAGCGAGGTACCTATTAGTGTTTTGTATCAAGAGACATAAGCTGCATCAATAAAACATTCACAAGTAAAATTGCGCAGTGTTTCAAATGTAATAATTTCTAAAGTACGTATTACGGTTTACGAAGAATGCTCCAACTTTGCAAATTATCCTGGCCAGAGAATTACGTTCCTGTTCGTATCCTACCCAGTGACCGCAAAGTGGGATGATTCCCATTCGTTTCCTCCTAGGTCGTAATGCGAATACAGAATAACAGCAATTTCACGGTGATTCGCTGCTCATTATTGTTATTTAGGTATGTAAGTATTCTTAAAGATTTATGTTAGTACTCTGTTTATTTCATTGCATAACTTCTTTTATTCTTATTGAAATTAGATTTTGGATGTTTTTTCGAAGTAGTTAATTAAGTACCTATGTTATCAACCCCAATCTATCAAGCAACTTAAGCTCGTGGATCCATCCTTATAGCCGGTATAAGCCCCTTAGCAATTTTGTTTTAAAAACCAACAATACGGTATTTGACAATTCCTGATTTTGCCATATCTTAATATTATTATGAAAATATAGATATACTTACAGATAGTGTTTAGCGAAGAGAAAATTTAAATCGGTTGAAAATTGGATTTATAGTGATTTTTTGAAAAATCTATATACCTGTCTCTTTCTCAAACGCTTTTCTCTATGCAGCAAGTATGGCGGTACTGGCGTGTGACGTCACATGCCAGTATGTCTTTCTCTGTCTAATCTTGAATTTCAAACCTTTATAACTTTGTTATTTGTAAAGGTAGCTTAAAAATTGTTTTTCTATTCGATAACAGGCATTGTGTAGTTTTAATTTATAAAACATATACAAAATAGTCAAATACCGTATTCACAATGAATCTAAAGACTTTCAGCGAATCGTGTCCCTTAGTGTCCAGAGTAGGGAATAGTCTTGTGAGGGAAAAGTACAGGTCACAATTTCGTGCCAATGGCTTAGGGGTGCCTCAAGGAAGCAATCTAGGACCTTTATTGTTTTTATTATATATTAATGACCTGCCCCAGGCTACGTCACATAAATGTGTACTTTTTGCAGACGACACAACCCTAGTAGTAAAAGGAGCCGATAGGGTAACGTTCGAAACAAATATAAATAAAGCACTAGCTGACATCAATGATTGGACAAAAAGTAATTCTCTTAATATCAATATTGGTAAGACCTCGTTTATGCAGTTTTTTTCATATAAGTCGAAACCTGGGGATCTGTCTATAAATATTGGTAACTCTCCTATTCATGAGAGTCGTAGCGTAAAATTTTTAGGTTTAACAATCGATGAACACCTGAACTGGAAACATCATATTGATTCAGTTTGTTCTAAATTAGCGAGGTTTGTTTTCGCCCTAAGAAAACTTAAGAATTCTGTTTCCACCGGGGCAGCATTAACCGCCTATTATGGTTATGTGTCGTCTACCCTCAACTATGGTCTCTTGCTGTGGGGGAACTCTGTGGACATCCATAGGGCATTCCTAATTCAAAAGAAATGTTTACGTGCAGTGGTGCTGCTCGTTTTGATGACAGCTGTAGACCGCTCTTCAAAAAGTTTAAAGTTCTGCCCTTGGCCTGTATGTATATCTAAAAGGCGTGTCTATTTACTAAGGACCACCCAGAATACTTTAAAACACGTGGCAGATGGTTCGGAGGGGAGCTTCGCGCAATACAAAAATCTGTTGTATCAACCCCCTTGCCACTCTGACATCTCTATGAGGCATGCCTGTAACATGTGTATCGTGCTGTATAATAACCTTCCTGACGAGTTGAAGGTGTTGCATGGTAGATTATTTAATTTATGCTCTTGTTGTACAATCTACTATTGTTAGTTTTGATACCTCCAGAATCACGGTGCTGATTCTCATATTCCAAAGTAAAACCGTCTGTGGCAGTTTTGTCTGCTAATAAAACATGTCTGGTCTAGATAATGGTCGTTATTACATGGCGTAAATTCCTGTAATAGCGATGCAATTTGCCGCCGCGTCGCCTGCCGCCCGCCGACGTAATGCCGCAAAACTATTTCTTTTACTCTTTTCTAAGTAAGTACCATACTATTTACGTCTTCTTTTGTTTTTCATAAAATTAAATATTTTATGATTAAATTTTTTTTACCTTGATTTTAGAGAAGCTCGATTCTTATTCGTCGTATTCTTATCGTCTCGTGAGCATGGCGCATGCAACTGTGGCGAAATATCGAGCTTGAATAAAATCAGGGTCTTGGTCGTATGTCCAAGGTATTATAACCAAAGTTATTAGGGAACATACAATTAGGACAAAAGATATTAGGGATTCCAATATAGACCCATAAAATCAAAGTACGCGAAACAAAACCCGAATTTAAATCAAAAAAGTTAGTAGGTAATGACCGCGATAGTCTAAAACATTGTACTTATTAAAAAAAATCGTTATTTCATTGATAAACTTGTGTTAATAAGAATCACGCTTAGTATACAAAATTGGTACTTGAAAGTTCACACAAATTGAAACTTTCCTTTTTTTTCGAAATCGATCATAAAGAACCACCTCTTTTCCTGACCTAATAGATTTTCACCTAGGGCTAAATTCAAACATGTCTGACACCAGTATTTATGCGTGCCAGACATGCTTGAAGGTTTTAGAAAAGTTTCAATATTTTCACGGTTTACTATTTACAATCTGTTTTTATACGTTCCAAACCAAACACTCATAATATTCTCATGCGACACGAAATTGTGAAAAACTAGCTGTTGCTCGCGGCTCCATCTGCGATTAATTCACTTATTGCTATCTGGGTACCTTATTTTTTCTGGGTACCTACCTAAAAACTTTCCTGTGTCCTTCCCTCCCAGGATCTCAAACTATCTGCATGCTGCGGTTTAAGCGTGAAGAGGTAACAGACAGGCAGAGTTACATAAGTTACGATGTTTTCATTAGAGTAATTGAAATATAGATTTTTTTTTTTCTTGTTTGAATCAATCAGCGCAAGCACATACACTGTCATACACGTATTAAGTTAAACATATTGAAAACGCCTTAGCACAACTTGTTCAAGCTATTTAAGACACTTGTTGAAACGGCGGAGTTTTGTGTGTTTAAACAGACTTGAAATTATAATCCTAGTATTTCAAGCCTGTGAATCAAATTCAGAAGACCAATTATTTTTGCAGAATAATCAAGCTAGACCAGATAAAACTACGCCTTCATCGTACGTAACGTAACGTAATGTACACTATCGCTTCACGAAAGGACGACTAGGACTGACCAAATAACCGTGACTGTACGTACAGACTTAGTACCTTTTGGCTATTCTTCGATGAACTAAAAAATGTCTAGTCTATGACACATCTGTCTGACTGACATTGATTGACGTTTGCATAACCAAGAAAATATTTACATTACACAGAGAAAAAAAGGAAAGAAAAACTATAATAAAATTAATTCCCCTCGAGCGACACACTGAAACTGTGTCAAATCTGAAATATTTCCATAGTTGCAGATCTCTCAAGCAACGATGGGTAACTGGAAGCTCGAGGTTGGAAGAATGGCGATGTACATGTCTTTCCCCGTGATGTTATTCCACTTCTTCAACCAGCCAACTTATTTTGAGGAATGGGTGACAAACACCAAGCGTCAAATCTTCCCGCCGGAAAATAAAAGCGATAGGGAAGATATACAGCAGCTTATTCAAGACATGAGGAAGAAACAGATTCAAGCATTTGAGAAAGAATAATTAGATAAATTGTACAAAACAATAGCTTTATGTAATAAATTAGACTATATTGTGAATATTGTTAAGCTGTCCACGCATTAAAACAAAAAGTTCAACCAGTAACAACTTGTTTATTAATAAAATAATTTATTCTATCTTTGTACCTTTATTTCTGTACTTAAAATAACTTAAAGTAGTTCCTATTAATGCTGCGAATAATGACATATATATTACACGTTGCACACCAAAGTATTGCCCTATTACACCTGCTGCCATGGGAGCAATAACCCCTGACACAGACCTCACACTGTTTGAAGCTCCAATTAATGTGCCTCTATGTTCTCCGTGACCTCTCTTCAATACCATTTCTAAAGTAACCAATCTGCCAACAGCAGTACAAGTTGCAAGAGGAATTAAGAAGAAAGCATACATGTAAATATTAAATGAAAAAATTAGTCCCAACACGGACAAAGTCAAGATAAAAAATACATGGAAGTTCCTTTGACTATAATCTGTATCTGTTTTATAAAAACTATTAATATACCCAATAAAATAACTGGACACTGATCCTATAACACCCTGAAATGATATGATGTAACCAATATACTTTGGTGTTAAATCATAAGTACTTTTTAAATATAAGGCATAATTGGAATAATAGGCAGCCATGGCAAACCCAACTAAACCTTTGAAGAAAAATACATCCCAATACTTCGACCATTCTATTTTGCACAATTCTATTATGGACTCTTTACAACTACTGACTAATTTCTGTAGAATGCTGCTTGATATATTAGTAACTCTAGTAGGTTCTCTCCTTACTGAATTGGTATTTGGAAGTAAATACACTAGACCTGAAAAAAAAACCAAAGTAATATCATGAAATTGTAAAGCTCTATTTACACAGTAAAGACTTCATTTGAAATGGGTGTCAGTCACTATTTACCGGCACAGATAATACCAACATGGAAATACCGGTCCGATATTCGTGTACACGCCCATACAAACTGATTTCAAACTGACAAGTTTCTATGGGTGTGTACAAGAAATATATGTCGGTATTGTCGGTATTGTATGTCCGGTAAATAGTGTCACCCTTTGAAACCATGTAAAGCTCAGTTTAGACTCTCAAGAAAAATAGTGCAAGTTGCATTACATTGTGGTGTTTAATTGACCACTATGAACTTGTTGGCTTTACATCCTCGCAATAATGTAAATGCAACTTGCATGATTTTCCTGCAAGTCTAAACCGGGCTAAAATTACCTGCATTAAGAACAAAGCAGATTCCAACAACAACCCCAATGAAGGCAAAAGCCTCCTCAGGATGGTCCTCGGCTAAATGCCCTCCAATAACAGGGCCGACAGTTATACCAGCTCCAGATATGGCAGCCATCTTACCATATATTATGGATTGTTTATTTTCATTTTTTTCATAGTCAGGCACTAATGCCCTTGTCAATACTTGAGTTTGTTTAAATAAACCTGCAAATAAAAAATAAAAAAATCATATTAAGTGTAAAACAGTTGTAAAACTGTTATAAAATAAATATTTAAAAACTTACCTAAAACAGCTCTTGTTATTAATATGACAGTAATGGAACTAGTGAGACCCATACTAGTGTAGGATATACTGCTTATGAGTAATGTTGCTATCAATATATTTTTCCTCCCTTTCAAGTCGCTTAAGCTGCCCTGTAAATTAAAAAGGAACATTCTGTATTATTTTGGTATAAAAGTATTCTTTTGAGTGATTTTATGAGTAAGTACAATACTTTTTTATTTTTAAATGTCACCTTTCTCTAGCCTAAAATTATGGTCTAATACTATATAAACAATTCCTATGGTTTTTTTTTTAATGATTATACTAGCCAAGATGAAATGGTGACCAAGGCTCTCCAAACTGGTATGAAAATTACCCATATTGACGGAGTATATACCAGTATTTAAACTGGTATCTAGGACCATGGCTTGAATCTGGGATCAATAAATATAACATACAAGTTTGAAGACTTGTGGCAACCATTATGTGTTGAAAGAAATGTGGAAATATAATAATAATAGAAAGTATTTACTATGAGGGGCCCGGATCCCAACTGGAATCCTGAGTACATTGAGCCCATGAGGCCCACATACACATGGTTTCCTCCAAGAGCCTGTACATGGCTTGACACTAGTGGAATAACCATGCCCACTGCTAGAAGATCCTGAAAAAAAAAGTATTAAAACTAACTTAAATGATCACAATAGGGTAGATTCCTAAAAGTATATAATTAGTCTGTCAGTTATATTTTTAATAAATATTGCACTTATTTTTTCTTTTGAAAAAAAAAATGAAGACAGCCAGTTAAAGTTCCGCATGACATCACTACATAATACACTTTTTACTAAGGATTCAAGTGTTTATTTTTGTAAAGTGTGTGGACACATATATTTTCCGATAATGTAACTGACAGACTAAATAGAATATTATTATTTTTACCCAGGAATCTACTCAATAACAAGCATGAGTGGCTTTTGCTGCATGTTTAGTCAGCATGACTTGTTCAATGAGGGTTTTTCGACAGGCGAAAGTTTCAGGCGTTTAGTATTGTGAGGTCTGTTTGACATTTCTGTCACACTTGTGGTTGGATAAATGGGTCAATCAACCTTTCCTTGTTTGTTATTCTGTCCCGTTGTCCAAGAGGCAACAGTGACAGTTTCTTAAAAAAACTGCTTTGATATATGCAACTAATATGCTTAGGAAATCAATGAGCTTATAACTATGACAAAATGTATACTCGATGAATTTTAACCACAGAAAACACAGAAACTCATGGTTTTAAAGAGTTGTCCAGGGGACGTAACCATGGCAACAAGGTACAAGAAAAAGTTGATAGACCCAAATATCTAAATGAGCCAATCGCAAGCAATCAAGACTGAAACGTAAAACGGACCTTACGATACTAACGCCATCTAGCATTATTTCGCCTGTCGAAAAACCCTTATTATAAAAAAATATAATTCATTCATTCAGGAGAGGATTTAATTGGTCCAAGCAGCCAACAGAGCATCTACAAGTCTATTTCGCCAACCGACAACAGATTGTCAGTGAACAGTAGCGACATTGGTAAACAACTGGGTGGATTAATATGGTAAGAACTTCTAATTTCTCTTTATTTTCCTCATAGGTTAAAAAATCTAAATTAATAAAATAATAATAAATAACACTAAAAAAACAGTTATACAATAAAAAACCCAAATGTCAAAATATTATAAAATAGACTTATGATTAATTTAGAACTTGACAAGTTTTCGCACATGATTTTGTCTGTGCAGTGTGTGAATTGTGTCCACACTTATGCGCTGTTTCACCATCCTTTGATTAGTGTTAAATGACGGTTAAATGTGATGCTGACTCCGTCTATTCTAACAAAACAAATAGAGACGGCATCACTTTTAACAGTCAGTTAACACTAATCAATGGATGGTGAAACAGCCCCTTAGAATCAGTAATTAACTTTTGTTCTGTAAAATATAAACCAGATAACATACTACTATACAACTATACATCATACAGCATTGGGTGATTGATATCCACTGTGTTTTAAAATATAGTCTTAACATAATATCAGACTTGCACATAATTCCTATCATTATCAAGCAAGTATTATGAAATATTGAGCTATATTTCATACTCAAATTGATACAGCAACAAATATTTAAGTATTTTTGAACTTGTTTTTACTATGAATTAATAAATAGAGAGTAATATGATATAATAATACTTAATATAATTTAATTAGCATAACATTACTTTGCATAAGCATTAAACAGTATAAACATAAATGATTATTTTTAATGAAATTTATTATTATTCTTATAAATAATGTGATGCAGGTGTTTATAAATCTCTATTTTGTACCATTTGAAGCACACCAGCCTTCTTCAAAAGTTTTTTTTTTTACAATTAAATGTTAGATATCTATTGTAAGAATAACTGTGGAATGTATTAAGAGTTATTTTTCAGATACACATGACACACACAATACACAAAGCACTGAAGACGTCTCATTATAATGAATATAAGTATATATAAATTGTCTTTTTAGGAAAGTACAACTATTTAACTCAAGTCAAGGCCTCATGTCATGAAACTGAAAAAGTGAGAACAAAATTAGAAACTTTTAATGAATGCTCAGTTATGATTAATAACCCAAACCACCACAATACTTACTAGAAATGCGACGGCTTGAATTAAACAAATAGTAAAAGACATTTTCAAAAATATTGTAAACTATGTGAAGATGTAGTAATTAATTAAAATCAATTAAATTTAACGCATGTCTCCGTATAATTTTAAGATAGTAAATTTACAACGCATGTCATAATTTAAGATAAGATAAAATAAACCTCATCATCGGAGTACAACTGGAAAACTTTGATTGGAATGGAATGGAATGGAAATTTGTTCACTGCATAAACCTATCTATCTCTGACTCTTCTGAGCCATTCGAGGTTGAGTAACATTGACTTTGACATTTGATTTGACATTGACTGACAAACAAATGACAGACAGAATCTTCACGAGCACAGCACACGCGACACGCAACACAACGGCATTTATTGTAATTACTGAAGAATTTCTGATTATTATTTTTTATACGAAATAAAATTAGAATATGAGGATTAATAACTTATATATAATATAACACAATAAAATGACCTAATATTCAGACAGTTACAGCAGCAGGGCTACTACGAAACTCGTAACTCGAAGTTCGTATCGTACCGTCCCTCTCGCTCTCGTGTTAAATAGTATAAGCGTCAGCGGGATGGCAACATACAAAGTTCGAGTTTCGAGTTTCGTAGTAGCCCAGCAGGGCTACTACGCTAATATAAATAAATAAACTCGAAACTCGAATTTCGTGTCGTGCGGTCCCTCTGACTGACATATTATACCTACTATTAATACGAGAGTGAGAGGGACGGTACGAAACGAACTTTGAGTTTCGAGTTTCGTAGTAGCCCTGCAGAATCGTAAATGTGTCTCGTTACCACCGTATCTCACCATTCCTCTCACTCACTCCCGTAGTAAATCATATTTGCGTCAGCGGAACGAACTTCGATTTTAGAAATTTGTATAAGTAGTAGCCCCTCCTCCGATGAAAAAGTAAATTTGCGCCAAACATTGCGTGTGCATAGAAAGATTTGTGATGAAATAATAAATAAAGTGAAACTTACTGTACATAAATAACAATAGCATCGATCAAAATGAATCGCCTCAAAAGAAACGTAAGTAAATTGTCTAAATGTCATTAATTTCATAAAAAAATATTTGTATTTAAAATAATTCTCACTGTGCTTGACGCTTCGTACCTTATTTATTTAGAAATAGAAAAGTCCGCTTTTTTCGCATTTGTCCTACTAATGCATGTTATTTTTTTAAATATAAATATGACCGTGAATCTCTCTAATGGTTAAAAATGTAATTTGTTTCATTTCAGGTATTGCAATGTTTCAAAAAACTTCATCGAACAAGGCTCAAGGTTTTTGAAGGAGATGAAAAGGCATTAACTGCTGGTAGATTAAGGATAAATGAAGAATTTAAGAAAAATAAAGACGTTCAAAATGAGGAAGCTATTAAAGCTGTAAGCAAGCTGAATTAGTTTTATTACTAGTCCGTCACGCGTCCTAGAGACTACATTAGTCCCTTACCATTTTTTTGGGGAAATGACGTAGAGACTACTGGTAGTCTCTATGACATTTCCCGCACAAAAAAATAGGGACTAATGTAGTCTTGGACGCGTGACGGGTTAGTGTAGTTAGACATATAAGTAATGATTTGCACAAGGCTTAAAGTTCAACAGGAAATAACCTATGTGCAAGCAGTTGCAAAGAATTTTGAAAGATAATGGTTCTCTTATGGCACACTGTTTGATAGTTTCTATTCTTCCCTGATTGCACTCCTCTCAAAGACCATCATCAACATTTTGCACCTGGCACCACTGCTACATGCTGCTTAATGTGGGTGCTTTACTTTATCTCCTAAGGCCCAATTAAAGGTGTAACAGTCAAATTTTTTTATTTTGTTTTGTCATAAGTAGTCTTAATCATAACTTGTACTATTAAAACTGTTTAATTTAGCAAATAGCTAATAAATTATTCTTATTCTAAATTCTTATTTTTCAGATGCTTGCCTTTGGAGAAGATGTTGAAAAGGAATTAAGAACCCAGGTTATACAAGCGAAAGAGGTTAAACCTGGAGTGTTTGGTAAGCAATGTTATCACTAAACTACAAATTTAAAAAACTAATGCAAGTGACTATGTATACAATGAATAATAGTTAATACTTATTGATTTGTTTCAGAGGCTAGGATAACAGAAGACACAGTGAAAATTGTGAATTTACCATTTAATGATAGTGTAATTTTGGAAAAAGGAACAGGAACACCTTGTTGCAAAGATGTGAAAAAATAATTTGTAAGAATGTGTTGATTTGATTGTTACTTTTTGTTAGATTAGCACTGTAATATATAATGTATGTACCTGATTTTCAATATTTTCACGTCAAATGAAACCACTAAGTAACAAAACAAAGCCACAAATAAGAAGCTGCTCAATATGAAATAACTGTTCATTATGAAAGCTGGTTTAACTATGGACCTAATAATCTCACCAACTTTTAAAAAGTTGAAAACCCCTGACATTGTCATTTCAAAGTTTAATATCTCAAAAACGGCTGAATCGAATGTGATGAAACAACCATCGCTAAAAACCAGGAGTTACGCAACAAGCTATGCGACAGCTGGAAAAATATGCAAGTTGAAGTGGTAATAGATGGGTCTCTCGAAGAACTTAAATTGCATAAAGATAATTTGACTTGAACTTTGAACAGATAACCGTTGGGGGAGAAAAGTCCCTAGACCATTCTGGGGTGTGCACGGCCCACCCAGCCCCCCCCTCTATATACGCCTATGACGAAGCGTTGGCAGGCCTCCCACCGGGTGGACTGACGACATCGTGAGTGTTGCGGGAAACCGGTGAATGCAAGTGGCGAGTTGTCGTTCATTGTGGCTTTCTAAAGGGGAGGCCTTTGTTCAGCCGTGGACGTCTTTCGGCCGATGATGATGATGATAGCTAGAAAACCTGCTTTCAAGTAAAAAAATCAGCATCTAAATCGGTTCACCCGTTTCATACGTATGGTGCCATGGACGGACAGAGAGACAGACACACAGAGAGCGGTCAAATTTCTAACACCCCTCTTGCACCCCTACCTTTTTGCGTCCGGCACGGGGGTTAAAAAATACCTTTTTGCAAGCGATTGTTGTTCATGGCGGCCAAACGAGTGTTTCGTAAAATGAAACGTTTCATCCACAGATAGGTAATCGTATTGTCGTAAACCGACGTAAACTATTAAGTAACTGCTGGGCTACTCCGAAACTCGAAACTCGAAGTTCGTGTCGTGCGGTCCCTCTGACACTTACACTGTTTGATACGAGAGCGAGAGAGACCGCACGACACGAACTTCGAGTTACGAGTTTCGTAGTAGCCCTGCTGCAGGGCTACTATGAAACTCGAAGTTCGTGTGGTGCGGTCCCTCTGACACTTATACTATTTAATACGAGAGTGAGAGAGACGGTACGATCCGAACTTAGAGTTTCGTAGTAGCCCTGCTGCTGCTTAGCTACTTGTACAAGCGCACTGAACAAGCTTGAAGCTACAAACTAGAAATGATTTTCAATTAAACGAAACAAATTAAATTAAACATGTACAAATTATGCAATAATGCTGATTAAAATTGTAAATATTACTTTCATATACCAATAAAATACCAAATGTGTGTAATGCTTATTAAAATTAAAATATATCCAATGACGGCAAAATTTTTACTATGTTGGTACGTAGCCTGTTATCTCATTATATTTTCTATTCTGTCTGTCCCATAGATAGAGCAAGAAAATTTTATTTCTGTGTATGTGACACTAAGGTGACACTCTTGGCAGTGTTACCAGATGGTTACATTTGTTACATTTTCCGTAACTTTTGATCCTCTCGCTTAACATGTAACTTTTATTTTAAAGGAAAAATTCGTAACTTGTAAGTACATTGAGATTTTTAATTAAACTAAATTTTTATAGCAAAGTATTGTAAACAGTTTGTTTATTTATTCTTATGAGTATTTGAACGCACCTAAAACAGGGCCGTGCCTTGGATCTCAGAGATGTCAATGAACGAAATGCGCTATGACAAAATTAAACCTATTGCTTATGTGTTAAAACTTGATTTCGCTTGAGCGTATATACCTTTCTTACCTTCTTCCCAGTTTTAGTATGAAAAAGAAAAGTAAATAAATAAACGAACAATTATATTTCTGCCTGCGCTGTCTGTATAAGGCAGATGGAATGACGAGAGCGTCCTGCTCGAGAGGCTCGGGTACTAATTCTACTAACTATCCATCCATCCACTTAGAGACGGCCGTCGTTGACCGTTACTAGTAAGGCACGTAACGGCCATCTGTAACTGGATGGATAGTAGAATTTTAACCCGAGGAGCCCCTCCAGCGGGGCGCTTTGATTTGGCCTTTGAGTTAATTTATACTCAAAGAACGTAACTTATGGTTCAAGGATCCTGGCAACACTGACTCGTGGTGTGGGTGACATTTGCGAGTTGAGCCAAATCGCCTGGAGTTGCCTCGGCTCGGTGCTATAATTTCTTTTAATAATTTTGGATTAAATTAAGACCAATCGAAGAAAGTTTTTTTACCAAAATGTTAACTAAAACACTAGTTTCCCGGGCCTTGCTATTGCAATGCGTGACAAATGCTGCTAAAAACGCTAAACAACCTAAAAGGAATTCTGGCCATGGGTGTGTTGTTATGTCACTGTTATTTATTATTAGTTAGTTTTTTTTTTAATTCCTTTTGAATTCTTGCACTCCGGCATTATTTTGAACTTCACTTTTGCTGACCGTGCCGTTTTACTTACTGTGTTTATTCCAGGTCTTGGTCATACCGAGTGCCTCCACCTATGCCATCAAAGAGCGTGGAAATGAGAGCCAACATCATTGGAGGACTTTGTTGGTGGTGGATACTTTACCACATTGCTACCGAGCCTGAGCATGTTTATGTAAGTGAATACATTCAGCAGTCTGTAACCTGTAATGTAATTTTTACCTGACTGCCCAAAGGTTTTTTGTAACTAAACTTAAACAACTGTAAAAATAATGAAAAAAATTGCTTAGTGTAACATGACGGATACACTTATGTATAACAATAAGTGTATTGAATCTTTGTAAGGGGCTGTATTATGAATAACAGTGATTGTTTAATGACTATCAAAATAGTATCATAATATTAATGAGTTTAGTTCTTAAAATTGTCTTGTTGTGATATTTGGGTTTCCAGTTTAGTTACTCAACAATAACTTTGGACCTATTTTCTTACTGTTCTTAATAAATTGTACTTATGGTAATACAAGGGCATAATTGTCTAAAAATTAAAAAATGAGATGTTCTAATGGTATACAAGGACAAAATTGTCTTAATATCTAAAAATGGGAAATTTAAAAGAAGGGGTTTTTGCCCTGGTTCTACTAAAGGTACGAAATGTAATATTAGATTATGCTTTGAGAAGAGGATATTAGCAGTAGCTTGCTGAGCTGTTAGTATTATGAATGAGAAGCCAAGTAATGGATACTACAAATGTTATATTTATTTTTAGGGTTTCACTGTTAGAAATTATTTTTGTAAGTTAAGAAGTTCATCCTAAAAATGAATATTGGCCTATGTATGGGGAGGCTTATATCCAACAGTGGCCGTACTACAGCTGATGTGATGATGATGATGACTAAAAATGTAATTATATGTTTTCAGGGTGAATGGCCATATATTGACCCCAGCACTTGGAGCGATGAAGAACTGGGCATTCCTCCAGATGCAGCTGGATCATTGAGAAAGTAGAAAATCATTACTACTGACTGCAGGAACTAAGTTAAAATTCTAGAATTGAATCATTCTTTTGATCTAACAAAACATACCCTTTGTTGTGGAAAGTTTGTAGTTTCTTGCAGCCTGTGGTTTGTACAAAAATATTTAATTTAAATGTAGCTTGGTTTATTATTGTTATGAATAAAAATGAATCAATAAACTAAATGATTTTTGAGTCTAGCTAGGCTAGTTGAGTATAGAAGCCATGAACAGATTATAAAAATACTTTTAATCCAAGAGCTCACGGATTGTAGATGTCGATGTTATCATTAGTCTGCAAAAACGTGGCAAATACAAAAATCTTTCATATGGTTCAAAATGTAGAGGGTTTTCACTGAGGCGAAACATCGCTAGATGGCGTTAGTATCGTGAGGTCCGCTTGAGTTTGACGTTTGCTTGCGATTGGCTCATTTAGTTATTTAACCAATCACGAGCAAACGTCAAACGGACCTCAAGATACTAATGCCATCTAGCTATATTTCGCCTCCGTAAAAACTCATTGCAATTCCAATAGCATCTCAAATAGTAAAATGCTCAAAGGAAAACAGTTGTACCAACATTATGCATAATAATATATTAGAAATGCAGGAAAAAAATATTTACGAGTAATACGGTATAATAAGTTAGTTTTAAAGTCAAGTGATAAGCAAGTGTTTCCATTTATTCTTAAATATTTAGTAAATAATAAATAAACCAATTAAAAAAAAAATTTTCATTGGAAAGGTAACAAAGTTGTGACACTTTACCTATTAGCAATCTAGCGTTTGTTGCGTAGTCTGTGGTAGTATGTGACTGACGTTATTAAAAAAAAGGTCGAGTGTCTCGTTCTCGCCAGTATATAAAAAGGTACTCTGTGGCGCTTGCCCTTATTTTATAATATCTCTTGTTGTATCGGCAATAGGTCGTGGCGTAAAATAGTAATCGAAATACTGTTGGTGTTTTCAGTGTATGTGTTGTGAACATGTGATATTTATTTAATAGAAATGGAGACAAATGGGAATCAAAAGGGTAAGTAGTTTGTGTTAGCTGATACGTCTTGTTTGTGTATGAATCGAGTAACTGTACCGTACGCGACATGAATTCAGCTGACGTAGTTGGCCCAGCTTATTTCTTGATGCAAATACACATTTACTTTTCCTTTAAATTAATCTTAAATTTGGAAAATGTTAGTACATACATCGTAGATCTCAGGTGTCAATTTTGGAAAATCTGTTACAGGATTTTGTTATCTTATCAGCTGCCTAATGTACATTTTTGGTAGTATTTGATTCGGTTTTTATTTAATCTCGATATTTGTGTGAATAAGTGTGTATAGCAGAGTTCTTGAACTGTGTAGAATGAGTCATGTTCTTGGCATTGTGATGTCATGTGCATGCGGAATTCTAATAAACAAAACGCGAGACGCGCCTCAATATTAGCATTTGAATGTTACGCCTAAGTTTTATTAAGCAATATCTTTCCTCTGGGCAGTCTGGGGTCACAACAAGCTTGCAAATTTGTCACTTTATTGTGAGTAATTTGTCTTTTGAAAACAAAATGAGTCAAGTTAACTTAACATTTGTTTATTTGATCTGATAAGAATGTAAATAGGGAGTCATAATGTTAAAAAGAAATGAATCATAGAATTGATGAGTAATTCATCTGCAGAAGTTTAATTTTATGTTTAATGTTTCACATAAAAGTTTAATTGTAGCTCATAGAAATAACCATTGTACCTGACTTTTATGTGTGGACAACCCCACATCAACTGCAATTTCCTGGGATAAAAACTATATAATGTATATACTTCCCAGGGTCTCAAACAATCCTGATACTAATTTCATCCTAATTGGTCCAGCTATTTAACTTCCTGAGTCCAATTTTTTTTTATCACCTTGTATGCTCAAGACACAGATCCATGTCAAATTTAAAGCTTTCATATTTTTTTTCTAATTCAGCAAAAATTATGCTTATTAAAACAGATGAGACTAGAATCCAGTACTTTTTTTAGTTCCCTCATACAAGGGGTTAACAGACATACTATTTAAGACCTAGACGTGGTTCACCGGCTTTGTTATTTTGGATATTATTTCATAATTCTTAAAATTATTTATTCAATGAATAATTTGTATTTTATAAAGTTTGCTAGCGCTAAGGAGGTAAAGGGTGAAGAGTAATAGATAAACAGACAAGAGATATGTACTTTCGCGTTTATAATGTAGTAAGTAAAGTAATAAAGCATTCA